>NC_043003.1:33084381-33096881 GCF_006345805.1 Octopus sinensis
CCACCCTTTGGCCACATGTGTGCAATTTCAAAACCAATGCATTTTACTGTCGTCTCTTTCTCTATCACTCCTGGACTTATGAATAAAGTGTGAGAGTATTGGACCTCATGTGCTTTCGTTTGCTAAACGACCTTCACGATGTAAATTGTTACAGTGGGCATTGTTTATGCAGATGTAGTCCCACTCTCGTGTACTTCAAACCTGTAATGGCCTGAGACAAGTGCCACCAGCCCAGTTAATTATCAGGATGCAGGATCTATATGGAATTATTTTCTCTTAAATAAGTAGCTAAAGAGATGAAAGCCCTCATCTGACCTGAGCAATGGCATTTTTTTCACTGAGAAATATATATTTAGGAATGAGGGAAACCGATGTAACCGATATATTTATACATACTCTCACACACACACACACACACACCACATATATATATATATATATATGTTTGTGTGTGTGTGTTTGTGCATGTATATGTGTGTATATATATATATATTTGTACACAAACACACACACATACACTATCATACTTCATTCATTAATCCAGTGGTAATAGAGAAAGAGAGGGCTGAGAAATGCACAAGAAGCTAATAGAAGCCATTAACTCTGAAACAACACTCAGGTAGCCAAAGAGAAGTGGCTGTTTCCATGGGTTTGGGGCACATGTGGATTTTGTACTCTCCTAATGTAAAAAATAATGTGCAGGTGCGTCTTTCTGAAACCTCATTCATTGAAGTGACGAGCGAGTCCAATACACCTATACATGAGAGAGAGAGAGAAAGAGAAAGTGTGAGAGAGATATATAGATAGATAGAGAGAGAGAGAAAGAAAGAGAGCGGGAGGGAGGGAGAGAGAGATAGCTGACATCTTTTTAGTGGTCATAACGTAGCTTTATTTGGACGCAGTCTATGATGTCCCCGAGTCGCAAGAGTACCGTCTCAGAAATCGGAGAAGTACTGTAGAACCCATGCCATAAATCAAAATATATAACTTCAGGTAAGCCAAAATATCTACACATTTTAATGCTTCGTAGACGCAGATCCCATCTTGTCCATCTTTTAATTGTTATTCTAGAATATAAATAATGTTACATACTGTGAAATCAGTTTCATATATAATTTTTTTAATTAAAAAATAATTTCCTATGCTTTTGCTTGGCCCCTAATCAATGCTGCCCCTTCTAGCTGTGAGTGTCTCATTACTGATTCAAGACATTGCATTATTAAACTAACGTGTAATTTCTTTTTTAAGAATTTAGAATGTAATTTGATGTAACATTACTGCTATTTCTAGCTGATCGAATGACTACATACAAGCTTTTTATTGGCTCGTAATTAAATATACAGTAAGAAATGAAAAAGAGAAATAAAATTGAATGTTGCTATGTTGAACGCATGTTGTTTTTCAGTTCCCTGACAATACATCTGCACTTATTTCACTTATGTCATTGAAAGGGCATGAATGCCACATATTTTCATTTTTTCCTACAATATAACAAAATCTCCAAACTGTGTAAACAAATCATATTGTTCTTTTTTTCCTTTTCACATCAAAAATGAAATGCGTTTTAACTACTTATCAACTCTTCTCTTCTCAATTACAGTCTCAGTTTTTACATTCAGTTTTCTATATTTTTTCAAATTCTTTTGGCTTTTGTCTATAATTTTACATTTTATCTATTGTTTCGGGTAATTAACAATTATTTTCTTAATAGATTTGTAGAAACATTCTCTTTATATATTTATTTCGTTTACATTTATTTCTTACCGATATTTCCTTTGCATTACTATACTCAAAAATCTTTCCATTTGGATCATTTCTGGAAAATATTCTATAAAAATTACATTGTTAATTATCTATTTTCTTGAAAGTTATCCATTATCTTCAAAAACAATAAATTTTTGGAACTATTCTATATATTTTTAATTTCTCATTTGTTTATATTATTATACTAATGAAACAAATTTTTTCAAGCTATTTTCGTAACATTATTTTTTATATATTTTCTTAGCTTAATGATATATCATTTGCACATATTTTCTCTAGTTAAAATATGTGTAACTCTTTAAATATGTACCGGACTCCGGTCTATTAATATTTTCAGGTTGTTTAAAATAATTTGTCAGTTGTATTTTTCTGGCGCGGGATTTGATCTGAGTTCGTGTTTTGAAACAGAAAAATATACATCTTGGTCGTGTCAAGACAATAATTTAAAATACCCACAAACTGTTATTATATCTTTAATCTTTCACTTGTTTCAGTCACTGAACTGCGGCCACGCTGGAGCACCGTCTTGCGGGGTTGTAGTCGGGAGAAATGAACTTAGTACTTACTATTTTAAAGCCTGGTACATATTCTACCCGCCTCTTCTGTTGGATCTCTAAGTTAATGGGACGCAAATGAACCAACAATGGTCATCAAGCGCTGGTGGGGGACAAACACAAACACAAAGACACACATATACACATATACAAATATATAAGACGGGTTTCTTTCAGTTTCCGCCTACCAAATCCGCTCACAAGGCTTTGACCAGTCCGGGGCTGTAGGGAAACACACTTGACTAATGTACCACGCCTTAGGACTGAACCTAGAACCATGTAGTTTGGAAGCAAACGCCTTACCACCCAACCACTCCTGCACTTATGTCATATTTACTTTTGTATTATTTCATGGTCGAAAAAAAGGATTTGTTGGAAGGTTGGACAAGATGCCTTACGGTGTTTGCTCCGGCTCATGAGAGTCTGACAGGACGCTTTCGATTACATAGGAACCCAGATATATCAACCCAACTCAATGTATTTTCTCTTCGATAAACATCAGTGGCGTGGAGAACGGCAACTAGCTCATGCATGAGAATGTACTGCTTTCTTAAAATTACACTGCAAAAATCTGCATATACAAGTTCGATTGCACTGACGGTGGCTCCTTCCTTCTTTATGTTATGACTGATATTTTTTTCTACGACATCTGCTATATACAGTGATTTGATTTGTCTTAGAGCTTCAGATCCTGATGGGACCAAGCCATAGGGAACTAGTCATACGATACGGCGTATCTGGAGAAGGCTATATCTCTTTAGAGATGACTATTGCTGTTTTTCTCTAAACAGGGAGAAAAAGAAAGACAAAGAGGAAGAGGAAAAGAGAGAAAGAGGCAAGAGGTGAGAGAGAAGGAAGAAAGAGAAGAATTGATCCCAGAACAAGACATGCTATATTTGATGATTGTGGGCATGTGAAGTCATTTCACTGTTTCGCAGTATTTGAACTCATTTAGTTCGCACAGCAACCTGTGTGATGCTTCAAACACTCGGACATTTCCCTGCCTTAATATCAATAACCAGCATAGAAGTTTCAACGACTTTAATATTAAATTATATAAAAAAATAATTATGAAATTAATGTATGTACAATAGCATTGTGTATTTTAAATAGCTATCAGGATTTTACCACATTGTGGTTGCTATAAAACAATATTCTTTTCTACTCTAGGAACAAGGCCTGAAATTTGGGGGGAAGAGGCCAGTCGATTTGATCGACCCCAATACGCAACTGGTACTTAATTTATCGACCTCGAAAGGATGAAAGTCACAGTCGACCTCGGCGGAATTTGAATTCAGAGCATGAAGACAGACGAAATACCTATTTCTTTACTACCCACAAGGGGCTAAACACAGATAGGACAAGCAAGGACAGACAAACGGATTAAGTCGATTATATCTACCCCAGTGCGTAACTGGTACTTAATTTATCGACCCCGAAAGGATGAAAGGCAAAGTCGACGTCGGCAGAATTTGAACTCAGAACGTAACGGCAGCCGAAATACTGTTAAGCATTTCGCCCGGCGTGCTAACGTGTCTGCCAGCTCGCCGGCTTGCTATATTAACAATATAAAGGGATGTAGGAAATGCCCTACAGAGTGATTCAGAGATTTTCTGAAGCCAAATCTAATGATTCTTTCATTAAATATTTGTTGAAGTTTTCTTTTATTTCAATTTCTCGAATTGTCAAATCGAACTGATGCAAACGGCTTTACAGCTAAGAGTGTTCCTGTTTGAATTTTAAGCTATCCGTCGTATGATATACTATGGATTCTTGGAAAAGTATTGGGATTTTGAATTTCGGAAGAGAGATTTTTGTTAAATTCGAATCAAAATCACCACCATGTTTACTTTTTAGTATACGTGTTACAAAAGAATTCGTTGTTCGCCCACAATCTAATCGCGATTATTTTATCACCATATTTCTATTGAAAATTTATCGGTTATTGGTTGCGATAAAATGTACTCTATTCATCTGTGACAGAATATGTTGTTAGAACAATGATCCAATGGACAAGATTAACTAATGTAATTCTAGTGCAGATAAATTTCTGAGGTGTCCCATTGATTGAAAAGCGTTCGTAGAATTTAGCCTGAGATATTTTTGACTGAGCAGAGCGTCTATGAATATCACAACCGTTTTTCTGCTGCGTAGTTTATAACAACTACATTATCAGGTGTATCCTTTCTGTCTCTACCTTCCAAAGCGGCAGAGTGTAAATAGAAAATAATTTGACTGTTATTTCTTGCAGATAAATTTATCACATGGAAACTTCCTCCTTCCTTCGAATTCATTTCTGCTACTTTATTCAAAATAGTAAAGTAAAAACAGAACCATACAATTGCAGTACGAATATCTTTTTTCTACTTGTCTGTTCTGTCTGTCTGCCAGTCTGCCAGCCTGCCTATGTACATGTCTAAGATTTATCCCTTATGTTTCTTCCTCCATGGCTTTCTTCCCCCTTCCTTCCTTCCTTTAGTTAGTCAGTTCTCCATTTATTTTTACATTGATTTCTTTATTATTTCTTCCTCCATGGCTTTCTTCCCCCTTCCTTCCTTCGTTCCTTTAGTTAGTCAGTTCTCCATTTATTTTTACATTGATTTCTTTATTATTTATTTCCCTATTTCCTGAAAGTTTATTCCCTCCACCCCTATATCTTGGCAGGGATTTTTCCGCTTCTTCCTTACCTTTCTGATCCTTTTCTTTCTCTTTTCTATAGCCCCCCCCCCGCCACCCGCCACCACATTTTTTTTAGCTTGTTACTATTTATGCTTGTTACTATTTATTGCGTTCGTACGTTTGTGTGTTTATTAAAGATTTCCAGTCAGAGACAAAAGAAAAGTTTTGTACATTTACAGAGGAATCGTAACCGAATCGATGAGACCAATGAAATGATAATGAAAAATAAAATAATAAACGTCGAACAAATAATTATTGTTTCTGATCAGAGTTAAATCTGTTCTCAATTATTTCATCGATTTCAAATTCGAAAGAAGAAAAAAGAAATACAAAAAGCAATTCGACTTTAGCCGATAATTAGCTCAATAATATTTTTAATTTTGTTAACAATTATCTATAGCAATAACAAAGACCGAACATTATAAATGATATTTCACTAGACTTATTTTTATTGCGTGGTTTCACTACACGAGTGAGTACAGTTCTATTTTCCTAGGATAGGAGCGGTCTTTTTTTATTCTTTTTTTTTTCTCGTTGTATTACTAATATACTTAGGTTGAAATCAGCCATTTGAGGGTTTTCTGCTAGTAAGACCAAAAGACATGAGAATAAAGGATTATATGACAGCAATAAACCTATTAACAACATCAGGTTCTTGTGTAAAAAAAAATAGGCAGACGGTTTGCTCTGTTACCCACACCACAACCTCAGCAACAACATACATACATACTGACACAACAGCGTCTACAACAACAGAATTAGAGGCAACGAATACAGCACCATCAACAACAGTAATAACAAGAACACCAGCAAAATTCAACAACAGCAACTTCCAAACAGCATCAGCAACACCAAGAAATGTAGCAGTACAAGCAACGACAGCAACAACAGCAACACCAAAATGGAAGTATAGAAAACTTAGAGAGCAGTTCCGCCACTATGATCATAATAAGATTTCAACTTAATTTCCTTTATAAATCCACCAAAATACAAACACAGACACAAGCATTCAGATATACAAACGTACTAACAACTGTAACATTGGAGGCGCAATGGCCCATTGGTTAGCACAGCGGACTCGCGGTCGTAAGAACGCAGTTTCGAATCCCAGACCGAGCATTGTGAGTGTTTATTGAGCAAAAACACCTAATCTCCACGAGTCTCCGGCGGTGGGTAGTGGTGAACCTCGCTGTACTCTTTCACCACAACTTTCTCTCACTCTTTCTTCCTACTTCTGCCACAAAGCAGAGGAACCATGGTGTAACCCACTATGGTGTGGTAAACTTTCAGACCCTAGTCTAGATTGCGAATCCTCTGTACCCCATGATGGTTCAGCTCTCCACCTGTTAAAAGCCACAGTTTACGGAATGAGGATAACAACGTACCTTTCGCCACACGCATACTTAGTAGCTTAGAGTAGGCTCGAATTAGAGATTATTCTTTGTGGCTAGTGCCGTGTGTCCTGATTGGAAGAAGAAGAAGAAGAAGAAGAAGAAGAAGAAGAAGGCAACAGCAACATCAACAGATGGAGGGAATATATCTCAGAGTGTGTCTGCATACTAAATATTCATGCGGTAGTTTCACATATGGAATATAATGGGTTGAAATATACCTTGATTAACTGCTCTATACTTGCAATTAGTAAACAACTTTATAGATTTTTATAAGTGTTTAAATTGTAAAAATTGAAAAGCATGCGAGATAACACAATTCATATTGAACAAGTGAATTTGTTAAAAAAATAACGACACTACATAAGATGGGATTTGGTCATTACGATAAACCACAGAAAGTAACACTCATATTGCGATTTTATTGGAGTTCCTTAGAGAAGTATACTCCAATTAATGTCCGACTGTGATAATCTATATCGGTATATATATTTTCATACACGTATTTACCTCTACATACATACACACACACACACATATATGGGTATATCTCTGCAAACTTATACTCACGCATTGATGTATGAATATATGTCAAGATAGATGGAATACTATATCTCACAGACAAACACATGCACAAACTCACAATACCTCTGCTAACCACTCTCAGTGTAGCTAGAAACAACAGCAGATTGATGAAGCTTACAGCAAAAATAAAAGTTGAACGTGCAAAGCTCATGCGATGCTCATTCCTAGAAGACCAAAGTATAGAAATCTATTCAGATAAAGAAGTCTAATGCAATTCTAAAGAAAAAGTTCTGAAAAAAATTGTGAATGTTCCTGGCAGAGCAGAGAAGAATCGTTAAGAGAGGTGGGTGCTGTGAAAGAAGTCGTTACTCTCGAGAAGACCGGATTTTAGTCCACCAGGATCAAGATTAGTGGTATTTCTTTCCATTTTGTGAACAAGGTGGCTTCCTGAGAGTAAGTTTTATAAATGTACCCGGGGTGGCATAGAATTCAAATCAAGTAAATGAAATTTGGTTGCTTTGAGCGAGTCCAGGATTTCCATAGCGCATGCACTCACACTCTTTTCGCCGGCTGCGATGCTTACGCATCTTGTGGTCAACCAGAATCAAGCACGGAGGTAGCAGTGCTTTTACAGAACAGTTTGAATCATAAGATAAGAGTAAGCTTCTTCCACCAGACTTTGAAGTCGGACGTTCACAGCAACGAATGTAGTGCATTCATACTACTAGTTGTCAATTCCCCAAATGGACATTTGGAATCTTGGGAACACCCAACACTTGTAATATTAGATGGTGACTGGTAAGGTATACTAGACACACGCTGGCATTTTGATAACTGCTGCGAAAAGCCGATTAAAGCGGCTGAGGTACAGTTAGTGTTAAATCGTTGTATGTGGAGCAACCATATGCCAAACTTTTTCGATAACATCTTGGCAGTTGTCTACTGCTAAAACTAACTGTACAGCATGGAAATTTATAGTTCAATGACCAAGGGATTTGTAGTGTTTATGAGAGAGCGCGAGAAAAAGCAAACATTAACAAAGGGGATTTTATTTACATTTTCCGACCTATTATCTTGCTCGATACAATTTTAAGATTTTGTTCAGGATGCTAGCAAGGAGTTTGGCAGTTGTCATTAGTATGTGATCAGTAAAACACCGGCATACACGATCCGGAAAAATTTATCTCAAACGATATATCTTCATTGGGCCAGATATCTCACTTGGTTACAATTGGGCTTTGATCATGTTCGATCAACCAGAGGTTTTTGATGGAGGTGATATTGTCACTTGGCAACTTTACCCTATGCAAACTGTTTTGCTACGGTTTTCAGAAGCTAGGCTGCTTTATTGTGTCGTGGTATCAGCTTTTTAGTCAGATTTAATGGCTGTTTTCGGAAAATATTCGAAGTTTCCCCTCAGTCCATCGCATGTGTCCTCTTGGCAGCGTTCCGTGTGCAGAAACCGTTACGGCAATGATAGCTGACGCTATGCAAAATGAATCAATACGTAGTTGTTATGAGAACAAAGACTAACCCACACAAATCGGTATCACATGTGAAAAGAATCTACTACTGAAAAGTAATATAGTACCACTTGACCTTCGTAATTTGCATTAATATTCATCTGACCATTTTTAAAAATCTGTGCTTTCACCTCATGTTGAAGGGAAACGTTCTGCTTTTGAAGAGTTCTGTCTGATCCTAAAACCTTTCGTGCAATGGTTTTGTTATGCTGTAGCTGACTACGCGCAGACATACACTTATGCTGCTGCGGTATCTACACATGTTCCTGAACGGTGAGTAACTTCGACATGATTTTCCAGTTAGTCTTTTTTGAGATAACTGCAGTTATGGTCAAACAAAACCAAACTTTGGCGCTTATGAGTTTGAAAATTGTCAAATGCTCACAAGAGACAGTCAGAGTGGTCATATGAATATATAAATTAGCATTTCGCGGATGATTTGTTGTGCGTAGGATTAATGGCAATCAACAGACGTGGTAGAAATCTGGGCATCAGCGAGATTGAATTGACACTATTCTTTCTGAAGGAAGTTAAGGCTCGGGAAAAATGGATAATTTCCAGAAATTTCTGGACTGATAGTAACACCAAAGGACATTGCTTTTTAAAGATTAAACAGAAAACTGAAATAGTGTCATCTGCAGGATCTTTTCACGTTGTACACAGAGTGTTAAAATTCTTATTCACTAGTTTAGTGTTCAGGCATTGCTGAATTATCGTGTATCATGAAACAGTGATTTCACGACACACGATAAGTGTATGTAGGATGTATTCGGCCGCCGACCGTGTCCAATATGTAATTTGTCTTTTCTCCTTACGTGAATATTATTACCAAAGAGGGTATTTGGTGGAGGCAACAGAAGGTTCAGAAGGGGGATATTTTTTCTCTAAGGCAAAACCCTCATTGAACATCTTGTTTGGTGAGGCTGTTGGATGAAAAGTGCTAAGTATAACTCGAGAAAAAGTGCTTATTTTCAACACCTGACTTTATGGCGGGGAATTACACATGAAAGAGGGCACTAAATGAGGACATGTGGGTTCCATAAGTGGCTTTAGATTGTGTCCCTTTCGTTTTCTTCTTTGCTTGAATCCCAATTTCAACGTAAGTTACCTCACGTTTTGCATTTAGTCTATTTAATGTGGCATTAACTTTCACCATTGTTCCCTCCTCAAACAGCATCATCATCGTCATCATCATCATCATCATTATTATCATCATCCGCCTCTTCATCCTCCTCCTCCTCATCAACAAATCATCGTCATTATAAATAGAAAATAAGATTAATATTTGCCAGTAAGTATATCGCTGTGTATTGAGTGGACTTTAAACTACTTTAAAAAAAAATATTGACAACAGAAGAGACTAAAATGATTGTAGTTATACATAAATCAAACAAAATATACCTGAATGTTTGTTGCTACTTCTGTCAGAAAAACAGGAATATCAACAATAACAACAATATCAATAAAACTACTGGAGAACATCAAAAGACGTTAACTACAAAGTTAAGCATCACTAACAACAACGAAAACCACAGTAAAATACACGCCACAGAATTAATTATACAATGTATGGATCAGAACAACAGCAGACTTGATAGATAGATAAATAAATAAATAAATAAATAACTTTTATCTTTTATCTTTTTCTTATTTCAGTCATTAGACTGCGGCCATGCTGAGGCACTGCTTTAGAAAATTTTAATCGAATATATCGACTCCAGTACATACTATTCTTTGTAAAGCTTGGTGCTTATCGTAAACACATCATCGGGGACGTAAACACACCCACGTTAATTGGTGTGTCAAGCGGTAGTGGGTGACAAGCACACACACACACAGAGACACACACACATACACACACATACGAGGGGGTTCTTTCAGCTTCCATCTCCCAAATCCACTTACAAAGCTTAGGTCAGCCTGAGGCTATAGTAGTAGACACTTGCCCAAGGTGCCACGCAATGATACTGAACCCCACTTACAAAGCTTAGGTCAGCCTGAGGCTATAGTAGTAGACACTTGCCCAAGGTGCCACGCAATGATACTGAACCTGGAATCATGTGGTTGGGTAGCAAATACCTTACCACTCAGTCAAGCTTGAGCCTATATGTATAAGTAAATAAATGCAGGACTGTGGGGTAGACGACAACACATTGTCCTTATCATCAACAACAACAAATGACAACAGCAATAGCAACGACAGCAACAAGAACAGCAAAAAGAAATGGATGGAAGCACTCCATCGGTTACGACGACGAGGGTTCCGGTTGATCCGATCAACGGAACAGCCTGCTCGTGAAATTAACGTGTAAGTGGCTGAGCACTCCACAGACACATGTACCCTTAACGTAATTCTCGGGGATATTCAGCGTGACACAGAGAGTGACAAGGCCGGCCCTTTGAAATACAGGTACAACAGAAACAGGAAGTAAGAGTGAGAGAAAGTTGTGGTGAAAGAGTACAGCCGGGATCACCACCATCCCCTGCCGGAGCCTCGTGGAGCTTTAGGTGTTTTCGCTCAATAAACACTCACAACGCCCGGTCTGGGAATCGAAACCGAAATCCTACGACCGCGAGTCCGCTGCCCTAACCACTGGGTCATTGCGCCTCCACATGCAAAAAGAAATAAGCAACCTTAAATAACTGCCTCTGTCATACGATTAACCGTCTAATTTCCCATCCTTCTCTACCATAATGAAAATAATCCATTCTACTATTGGCACAAGACCTGGAACTTTGGGGAAGAAGGATAATCGATTGCACTGTTCCCAGAGTTCAAATGGTACTTATTTTAACGAATCCTGAAAGGATGAAAGATAAAACCAAAATATATATCTAAAAGAATATCTATAATTTTTTTTAATATTATTAGTTATTACTAGTATTGTTGTTATACATACATACATACATACATATATACAAGCATACGTAATAATAATAATGATGATATTAATAGTAATAATAAGTGGATGTAAACATGAACAAAATAAAAAATAAGAATAAACAAAAACAAAACCAAATTACACGGACGTATATAAACAGAAGATACAAATATTACAGGCATTCCCCCCACACACATACTCACTAACTAAACATAGACGCACATAGAGATATACGTATGCGCAAATGAAGTCATACAATAGAAATACAAAATGGTTGACGGTTAGTAAGGAGAGACACACAAATAAGAAAGAAGAAAGCAAAGGACCACTGATGCGGTCACAGGAGTGTGACGAAAGAACTCTGGCCGAAATACGATTAAGATTAATTTAAAAAATAAATAACACTGAAGCAAAGTAACACCAAATATATGGTGCGTGGGTTTTTATTGGCTAAACTGGGAAAATGACTATTCCGAAATACAACAATGTCTGTTTCAACACACGACTTCACATAAAAAAATCTTGCACAACAAATATATAAACGTAATATCTATAAGCCTTATAGGAAGCCCAACGATAGACTTGCACATTCACTTCGTTTCTCCTCCAAAATTGAATGCTCTTAGCTTAGATTTCTAGGACCAGCCTGATTTGAACAGTCTCAAGTGTAACTGGCGGAAACTGTAAAGATGATCTGGAAACTTGACTAATGAGAGATGGCTGTGAATGACCTGTACTTGTTTTTCATGTCCGCCTTTTTCTTGTTTTTCCTGTCCGTCTTTCTATCGTCTCTCTCTCCGGAATTAGACAATTTATAGCTTTATTGTCGTCTGTTGCATTCTTGCTTTATTTTAGGGATTTATATATATATATATATATGTGTGTGTGTGTGTGTGTGTGTGTGTGTGTGTGTGTGTGTGAGTGTGTGTGTGTGTGTATAAAGATTAATATAAATATTAAAGATTAAATATATATGTAAAGATTAATATAAATATTAATAAATAACAACAACAATAATATAATTGGACAGCAAGCATTAAAGCCAAAAAGGCAAATTCATAAATCTATATTTAATCATTAATTATAATTGAGGGTTTACGAAGTAAAGGCGTTGCTAGAAATAAGAGTCGAAAAATACTAAAATAAGCCACCATTTCACTGAAAATTCAACAGGCTGACGAA
>NC_043003.1:33101881-33111881 GCF_006345805.1 Octopus sinensis
TCGACTGATAGATAGATAGATAATAGATAGATAGATAGATAGATAGATAGATAGATAGATAGATAGATAGATAGATAGATAGATAGATAGATAGATAGATCAGCAATGTAATTACACACACACACAGATACACGTGCTGCTGCTGATTCTTTTTCTTTCTTCGAATTCTTCCCTTTTCCCTTTATTCTTTTCGACGAAGAACTCTCTTTTTATTGAACGTCTGACTAATACATTCCATGTACATGTCCTCTTGTTTGTTATTTCTATTTTTAATGTTTGTTTATTCCATTTGACAACACACACACACACACACACATATATATATATTTATATATACACAGGTGGAGTTGGCTAGATTAATGAATGCCATGGATTGTAACTTAATGTTCTATGTGTTGTTATTAGGGCAAAAAAAGCGAGTATGTTGAAAAGCGGTCAGAAAGCTGTGAAAAGTTTCGTTAGGAGACTTATTTGAAATTGTAAATATATAGTAAGTGATGTATTATGACACTGTGAATCCAAGTTGAAGCAATGAAATCATGAAAGGAGCCGATTTAGATATTTTAGGTCTCACCAATTTGTCTAAGTTTATCTGACGAGCCATCAACATTATCTTCACCGTTACGATCCGGTCATTAATATAATTCTACTGTATCTTTAGAAGTTGAGATACTAACGACGCTTTATAAATCTCAGGAGGATCGTCAATTTTTCTGTTGTATTACTTTACAAAATGTTAACCCTTTGACGTTGCTTGACCCTATGGCATGGGATACGTCTAATTTCAGTTAAATTCCTTTGTAGTCTTACTCTTCAACGTAGTGTACGTTTATTTATATATTTCATTATCTATAACCCTTCAATTTTTTTATATCTCATTGGGGACTTCTTTCAAACATATGGAGGCGTCGGAATTATTTGCTGTTGACAGATGTCTAATAAAATCAGATTTTTGTTAACTAGGGTATTTAACCCACGCAGTATAAAAAGCAAGAACCAAATCATGATAATTGAAAATACAACGTAATAGCTAAAATCCAAGCACACGGGTAAAACATCCACAGAGCTATTGTGTTATATTTTACAGTTTTCCACTAACATTTATTCTTTCTTATATATATATGTACAGACGGAGAATGAACATACTACCATCATGTTCTTAATGATGAAATTAACTTCTCTCTCTCTCTCTCTCTATATATATATATATATATATATATATATGTATATATATATGTATATATATATAGATATATATATATATGTATGTATGTATATATATATATATATATATATATATATATATATATATATATATATATATATATATATGTATATATATACATATATATATGTATATATATACAGGTTTGTATGTATCCGTATGTATATATATATATATATATATATATATGTATATATATATATATATATATATATGAAATAAAAAAAATAAAAAATGTAAAGAAAATAATATATATATGCATTTTGGTTGAGTCAGTTTCTTAGACGGCAAGAAATATTCTCCAAACAGTGTGCAATTAGGTGTTTCTCTATCATTTTAAGTAAATAATATCTGTACACACTGAGTGCTCTGTCGGCTGACAAAGAGAAAGGAACTGATTCGACCAAAATAAAATATATTTAGCTCTTCCATGCTATAAAGCTTTCCTTTTCTGATAGTTTTCATTTAATGGATATAAGACTCCAGGCGTTGCCAGCTGATAGAGGACTTCACGTGTACAGAGACTATTTGATCAAAACGATGGAGAAACACCTAACTGTTTACTCTTTCAAGAACATCGTTGTTCTGTTCAGACACCTCTTTATGAATCAAGACAGTGATTCGACAAAGTTAACAAAGTTAATATATGTATATATACATATGTGTATGCATGTATGTATTTATGTATTATGCATGTATGAGTGTGTGTGTGTGTGTGTGTGTGTGTGTGCGATTTCGCAGAGAAGATGGGGAAAAGAGAGGGTGAGAAATGGATGATAGAAAAACGAACACAATAAAGAGACAGAAAGAGAATAACACTGTGTAACGAAATCCGTACATATTTTTTTTACTTTGGTTAGTAAGTGTTATTTCCTATTTGCTTCTATCCAGAAATCAATGGATATGACTATTATTCACTTCAAACGTTGTGACCGGGACATAAATATCTTAAAATTATTTTCCATTACATTTCAGACAATTTTAGCGCTTAGTTACTGAAGCAGAAATATCGTTATAGCAAATATTCTACTCAGCACCACAGATCTTCTTATCAGTCGTTTGACCTCAACCACTTGAGCATGTTCCATAATGCCCAACAATATGTGCATCTCTAATAGTGAGTGGGGGATCACCATATCCATGTGTCAAAAGGGATTCTTTGAGGTTTGAATAAATGTAGCAAAAGCAAAGTCTGGAGGAAATATTAGCCATTTTCCGTAGTTTCCAAGGGTAAGCAAGTAGGAAATAACACATGTTACCCAAGGACAAAAATGGTGTCATGTTGAGTAATCACTACAGAGGTGGTGCTTTATTTATCGACATTGTGAAATGCAAGCTGAGCTCAGCATTATCTAATAATAAAGCGTAAAGAGTCGCAACGAATAACTTAAGGCAATATATCAGATACTCTAAGGCGATGAGTTGGCAGAATAGTTAGCACGCCGGGCGAAATACTTAGTGGTATTTCGTTTACTGTTACGTTCTGAGTTCAAATTCCGCCTTGGTCGATTTGCCTGTCATCCTTTCGGGGTCGATTAAATAAGTACCAGTTACGGACTGGGGTCGATATAATCAACTTAATCCGTTTGTCTGTCCTTGTTTGTCCCCTCTGTGTTTAGCCCCCTGTGGGTAGTAAAGAAATAGGTATTTCGTCTGACGTTACGTTCTGAGTTCAAATTTCGCCTAGGTCTACTTTGCCTTTCATCCTTTCGGGGTCGATAAATTAAGTACCAGTTACGCACTGAGGTCGATGTAATCGACTTAATCACTTTGTCTGACCTTGTTTGTCCCCTCTATGTTTAGCTCCTTGTGGACAATAAAGAAACAAGAACCGCTAGCACGCCGAACGAAATGATCCGCGCCAATTCGGCCGAGGTTGACAGCTTTCACCCTTTCGCGGTCGATAAAATAAGTAGCAGCTAAGGCAGTAATGTCGAAGCAGTCGACTTACCACCTTCCTCGAAATTGCTTGCTTTGTGGCAAAGTTTGAAACCAATATAGTTGATGCTCTAACGATTTTCTCTGACGACATACATACATACATACATACATACATACATACATACATACATACATACATACATACATATACATACATACATACATACATATACATACATAGTGTATATATCATATATCTGAATTAGAAGTACAATCTAAATCACTAAAATTAAAGTCTGTTTCATAGAGTGACCAATGGTTTCGCATCCATGAAAGCCACAAACTTGTGGACAGCTCATGAGACTCTATACAAAGACAAGCTTAACTCTTCACCTAGCAGATAAAAGACCGTTAGTGAAGACGGGTTGTGTGCCCCGGACCATCGATTAACTGGAAGTGTGGATCTATTTCGTAAGGTCTCTTACGAGCCTAATCATTGAACGGAGAATCCCAATTTTGCAGGAGGTAGCGCTTGAAATAGACACATTGTGTACATATTTCAGCGAGTCAGGGTTTGGTCAACTGACCATAGCATTTCTCTGCCTCTGCGAGTTGATGAATTAATTTCTTATTGTATAGAGTCTAATGAACTGTCCACAAGGCTGCAGCTTTAGTGGATGCCAAACCATTGGTCACTCTATCACCAAACTTTAATTTTAGAGATTTAATACATATATACACACACTTCTATGTATATACTTATATACATACATGCATATATTACACACGCACACGAAAGTAAAACGATTCCTTCAAAGGGGTGTAAAACATCCAATTCACTGGTACGGCAGTACCACAGGAGTAGGGGCATAAATACAAATTGCAAATAATATATTAAATCGAGAAATACTAATAATTTATTATAATATAATATAAAATAATATAATGTAATATAATATAATATAAAATAATATAATATATTATCTTATATTATCATATAATATAAGATAATATAGCCAATTTAAAAAAAAGAGAAGCAAATAATAACGCCAACAATTTGATTCGACTTCTATATATCATTTGAGATACAAGCAATTCATATCTATGTATGCGAGTCTCTTCAAGGCCTTGGTTCAAAAGACTGACGAAATTCCATGTAAAAGGATTGCATAATACTGATTCAAAATACCTATGTTTAGGCGAGTGAGCGTTAACAGTTCAAAACATATGTACAACAAAAAAAACAACGAAATTCGAATGGATAAATGAAGTACAGAAAATTTATAACGGTCGATTACTGCTTTTATATATCTCCAATGTATGTAAATCGAAAGTAATCACTGGCCATTTTAATGATATAATAATAATAATAATATAATAATAATAATATAATAATAATAATAATGATAATAAAGAGAAAATACAAAAAAGAATACAAAGACCTGGAAATAGAGGTAACTCGAATGTGGAGTCTAAAAACAAAAACGATTCCTATTATCATAGGCACATTAGGTATGATAAAAAATATTCAGATAAATACATAACAATATCACCAAGACTAACAAATATATATAACATACAGAAAATAGCACTACTAGGCACTGCACACATCCTACGTAATACACTTTCAATACAGTAAAAATAAGAGCATCACAACAAACCACAGCATATACCCAAGGCACACAAAAACAACAAAAAATGGAAGGTACAGTTCGGTACAGGTTGATGGAAGAAAAGCAGGACAAAAACGATGCATGCAAATGGAGGTAAATCTAGATGGAAAAGCATGATTAATTTATGAGCACGTACCTTGGACAATAATAATTTTATCCGATAAAACATGTAGGAAATCAACTTGAGGTGATTTTGATGAAAAGCAACAACCGAAGGAACTTAGTAACTAATTTTAAGCTAACTTACTTTACGGGATGTTCAAGGGCATGGAAAAGCTAGTGGCAACAGTTGTTGTACTTGCGCGTACAAATGCACGTTCACAAGGCTTTATCGATCGCATTCTCAACTGGACTCGATTTTTGTAATTTTTTCAAGACTTATACACGCCCTGATACGGTCGGTATCTACATATCAAATTTGAGCGCAATCGGATGGAGGATGCCCGAACACACACACACACAGACAGAACGGATTTTATATAATAGATTAATAGCAAGAGAAGTATAATACCAAAAGGTAATATTTATCTCCTACCGAAGTAGGTGTTGTGTTAGAAGACAGTATGCTGCATTATTTACCTTTGGAGGACGTCTCATATGGAGTCGTCGGGCTAGAAAACACTCGTGTTTATATAGCTGACGGGTAATAACCATCCGCTACGGCAACCAGATCACGTGACTTCGCCCTCCCTCGGCTTGTCAATGACAAACTCCAGTGAAGACATGGCAGCTGATTGCTCCCGTTAATGATGTATAGAATATTAATGTCTACTCAGGCATTGGTGTCACAAATAGCCCATGTATATTTTCATCTATCTATCTATCTATCTATCTATCTATCTATCTATCTATCTATCTATCTATCTATCTATCTATCTATCTATCTATCTATCTTTAAACTCTTGTATATATAACCCACTCCTGTCAAATTATCTTTTCATTCGTTTTTTCGAAGGTTCATAGGTCGACGAATAAAATACGAGTCTTTATGCAACTGATTCTTTTCTTTAATTCTTTCTTTCATTCTGTGTCTCTGCAATTTTCTCTTCTGAAAACAATCGACTATTGGTCACAATTCTTTTGATCAGTCAATCAGCTGGTTCGTAAGATCGCTTTTTATCAGAGTCTCCAACTTTATTGACGATGTGTTGTCATCTGTCAGTTCAGTAATAATTCTAGCTTAGATAACTTGTATGCATTCCTGAGTGTGTTTGTCGTTTTATATTTGACTTTGTTGTATATTTAGTATTTCATGGTCAGTGTCTTTGTGAGTAGCTTTCTTCTCTGTGTGTGCTTGAGTGAGTGTGTGTGTGTGTGTGTGTGTGTGTGTGTGTGTGTGTGTGTGTGCGTGCGTGTGTGTGTGAGTGCTAGCGCGCGCCTGTATGTATTTACGTGTACCAGTGTTTGGTGTTTAGCTGCTTGGTAATTTTGTACAAACTCACAGATCTACATGCTTGCACAACCTTCGTAAAGACTAAACGTGCTTATACTGTCTCCTTCATAAGCTCGTCTTCCGAGCGTTCATAATAATTTTGCTATCGTCTTGACTTAACAGCCCTCAACGTTTGTTTTTACTGTCTTGTTCTCACTGTCTTGTTTTTGTTACCACTTTCACCCTCCGCAAAAAATCCCCAATTTTACTTAATTTGCTTTGTGGGAATGACTGTTTCAACGAAGTCGCGTCTTGTCCTTGCCTTCAGAATGCGGAGTAGTTGAAACAGGGACAACTGAAGAAGGGGAATATTCTTTATGTTGTATGTTTCGTTTCTCTGTTGTTTTTTTTCGTTGTTCGAAAAAAGTTCCTTTCTATTTTTTTTCTCATGTTTTCGTTTCTCATTGTATTCAAAGTTTTTTGCTTCCTGTATCCATATATGCTTCTATATATACATATAAATGTAGGTATGTACATATATGTATGTATATATGCATATATTTATATATATATATACACACACATATCAACATATAAACACACATATGTATGCAAGCACTTACATATGCACATATATGATGGTTGTGGCTTATATAAGTCTTGAACCTGAGAGGAGGATTTTGATGTATGGTTTGCTGATACTTCATTCATAACTTCTATGAAGACCATTGTTCGTGTCTGCTGCACATATTTTCTCCTCCAATAATCATAATGTGTGTGTCTGTGTGTGTCTGTGTGTGTGTGTGTGTGTGTGTGTGTGTGTGTGTGTGTGTGTGTGTGTGTCCTGCGTGTGTGTGTGTGTCTGCGTGTGTGTGTGTGTGTGTGTGTGTGTGTTGTGTGATGTACGTACGTTGACATAATTTTACTTCAATGTCACTAAGCTTCTTGGCGGTAGAGTACCAATGTCGATATTTCTTTTTCTTTATATTCACCACTGAACATCTCGGTTCTACCTGCTTTGTTGCTGCTCATTTCCTTTATATAAGCTGTAGCGGGTTTAAGGACATCTCTGATGTGAACAGTTTATCCTCTAGTTCAGTTCTTTTACTCTGAAATTGTTATTGGCATATCTGCGTTTTTGAACGTCTATGCTTTATTCATCCCTTATCTAATGGGCTTGCTTGGTGACTCTTTTTACTCTTTTACTTCTTTCAATCATTTGTCTGCGGCCGTGTTAGAGCACCGCTTTTAGTCGAGCAATCGACCCCAAGACTTATTCATTGTAAGCCTAGTACTTATTGTAAGCCTAGTACTTATTCTTTTGCCGAACCGCTATTTTACTGGGACGTAAATACACCTGCATCGGTTGTCAAGCGATGTTGGGGGGACAAACACAGACACACAAACACACACACGCATATATATATATATATATATATATATATATATATATATATATAATACCAGGGGCTTCTTTCAGTTTCCGTCTACCAAATCCACCCACGAGGCTTTGGTCGGCCCGAGGCGAAAGTAGAAGACACTTGCCCAAGGTGCCACGCAGTGGGACTGAACCCGGAACCATGTGGCTGGTAAGCAAGCTATTTACCACACAGCCAGTTAAATTTCTGCAGTAGTTTACTACCCATATTTTCTAATATCACACCCAGCATATATCACAGTTAATATTTCCGTCGACTTGTGCATCCAGCGTTAAGATTTTTATAATCTTTCTTTTATCTTTTACTTGTTTTAATCAGCAGATTGCGGCCCAGCTGGAGCAGCGCTTTGAAGAATTCTTAGTCGAATGAGTCGACCCCCAGTATTTATAATTTTCTAAGCCTGGCTGGTATTATTCTATCGGCCTCTTTTGCCAAACCTTTAGGTTACCTGGAAGTAAACGTACCAACACGGGTTGCCAAGCAGTGGTGGGGAGGACACCACATGCACACATACATACACAAACACACACACACACACACACACACACACACACACACACACATACATACGATGGGCGTCTTTCAGTTTTCGTCTATCAAATTCTCTTGCGAATCAATGGTCGGTCCAAGGCTATAGTTGAAGACACTTGCCGAATTTGCAACGGAATGGAACTGAACCTGGAACAATGTGATTGGGAAGCAAACTTCTTAGCAAATACCCACGCCTGCGCCTGGTTTGTATTTGTGGTATATATTAAAGGCGTGTAATTATACAATAAAATTATATTGAATACTAGTTTATTATCACACAAGTTTCTGGTCACTGATGTCCGATTCCTATTCTACTCCTAATGAAACGCATTTTTGAAAACGTGTTTAAGATATATTTGCGAAGTTTAAACGTCATATTCCTTAGAAATATAACGGCAACTCAAAAAATCTAGCTTCCGCCATAGTGGCTCTGGAAATTTCCTACGCTTTTGCAAATTTATATTCCACCAACTTCTTGTAGTTAAGAAACACTTCCTGAGAATTCGAGTTTAAATGTATAAATAGAACAGCGAGTCACCAAAATATATGGACTTAAGTTTGACAAATAACACAAAATTCAAGTATTACAGTAACTGCATTTACTGAAGTTTAGATCGTCAAAGAACACACATACACACATACACACACACACACACATACACACACACACACACACATAGGTGTATGCAAGTGTGTGTGCTTGTGAGTGTACGTGCGTTTGCGTATTTGTGGCTGGCAGCAGAATGACCAATAACCGTAATCTCAGTAGACAGACGCTAAAGAATAAAAGTTGTCGGTGAGCCGAATCAATTTCAGATGTATGACTATTCAAAATATTTGATGAGACTTCCCCATCTCCCTCTCTCCCTCTCCGTCTCTCTCTCTCTCTCTCTCACTTTCTCCTCCATTTTCGTTTTTATCATTCTCTGTTGCTATATATCTATTTCTCTCTGTCTGTACGACCATCTCTCGCTTGAATTTTCCTTCTGTCCACTCTTTCACTCTCCCTTTCTCGCTCTCAGTGTCTCACCTTGCTGTACATACACACAAACACTTGTACATGTACACATACTACCAATATTTACAACAAACACGTGTATTATATATGAGTGTGCGTGTTTGCGCATGTGTGCGTGTATGTGAGTGTACATACATACATACACACATACGCACACAAATACACACACATGTATACGCTTTACACAGGCTATACATACACGCATACACACACATGTAAAAGCACATGTGCATGCGAGTGTATATACGTTCATGTGAAGAGTAGAAACAGCAAAGAGAGAACGGAGACCAAATGTTTTGAAACAGCAATAGATCATGGAAGACAGCTTGAATGAAATATATATAAAAACAATATCATATCTTTATTTCGTTTTGTGACGATTTGTTCACACCACAGCACCGTTTCATGTTTGTTGATAAACACGCAAACACACGCATACACGCACGCTCACATCATATATAATCACACATCTACATACACTCATACGTACACACATCTACATACATACATACATACATACATACATACATACATACATACATACATACATACATACATATATATATATATATATATATATATATATACATATACATATATATATATCTTTGTTCATGTAGTTCGTGGTTCCTGTATTGTTGTTTGTGCGTAGTGTGTGTGGCTTTAATAAATTTTTGTGTATTTGTATTTGGACGTACGTGTTGCATTTTAAAATAAATTTCTCTTTGTTCGTTAGGCTTATGTTTGTTTTGATTCTTACTCTTGGCCTGTTTTGTTCTTTTGTTGTGCTTTGTTGTTTGATTGTTTGCTGTGCGAGTTCGTGTTTCGGTTGGAAGTGTAAATCATTATTAAATAGGAAGT
>NC_043003.1:33116881-33149381 GCF_006345805.1 Octopus sinensis
CTTCTTGCTCTCTATCTTATGATCTCCGAAATTAAGAATCTTGTGTTAACTCGGCTCTTATTATTTACTCTGACTCTGCCACCACCTCAATGCAAAGACTATCAATATCAGAATCATCTCACACCCACCACTACAACCATTACTACAACCTCGAATGCCACCACCACAACCATCTTCTGCAGCCACAACCCCAAGATCAATACCAGCATCATATTCAAAATCACCAATTTCACCACCACTACACTCTGCAATGTCTTCAACTCTACCATCCATGAGACATCCTAACATAATCAATGCTACTACTACATCATCATATTATCATCATCATCCAATGCCGCCACCACCACCACCACTCTACACAAACACCAACACGATAATTGCTGCCATCATACACATCCACTGTCACCACTACACCACCACTGCCATGATAACCACATCTACCACCTCCAACACATTGCCACCACTATCTATGAGACATGCTAAGTTAGAAACTACTTTCACTTTCTAGTTGCTCTTTGAGTTTATCTTTATATATAAAAGAGAGGTTGTGTGTCTGTCTCCTACGATTTAGATTCCTAACTACTCCCACATTTTGCGGTGCAGTTTAACCAAAACCGGGTATCTTATAGTCGTGATTCATATCGAGCCCTTCTGGGTATTAGCGCGCGTCTACGATGAGTCTACGATTTAAAAAAATTACCATCATTTTTTTCCATTTTAATGCATTTTTTCGATATTATATAAGGGAAGTAACTCTCTAAAAATGTCTACGATGAGTCAACGATTTAAAAAAAATTTACCATCATTTTTTTCCATTTTTAATGCATTTTTTTGCTATTTTTTGGCTATAACTCTCTAAAAATGATTATATAGTTATTTCCCTTACAAACCCGAGCAACGCCGGGCGATACTGCTTGTTATATCTAATCTATCTCTCTAAAAGATGCAAAGCAAGTAGCATTAAATGGTGAATGGATGTGAGCAGAAAGAGAGTAAGTTCCATTCCAGTTTACAACAATTATAGAATTATTCTCAAACCATAAATGAAGGGTGGAGACGAGTGAAGGAGGAGTCATGTTTCCTCTGAGAGGTTACAGAAGTAATAAGCACTGAAAAGTGGAGTTTGCGTTATTATTTTTGTTTCATAGTTTACAATTATTTCTACAAATTCATTTTGACTTATCTTCAATCATGTTTATAAACGTGACCGCTGTGCCGTCCACTATAAACATTGATTAATGTCCTATATTTAAGCGATAGACAAACACTTCAGCATATTATTTTTTGTAGAGAGTTGCGAGGGATCATTTCTATGAACCGGGTATCTGTACAACGGATATGACTACATCATTAATTGTGGAGTCGTTTAAAAACACGATGCAAGATTAAGTCAACATGGAATTTTTGAAACAATCATAAATTGTTCTATATTTTAGAGATGAGGAATTCTGTACAATATTTACATTTTTTACATTGGACGGATATTTGTCCTCATCTTGTTTGTTGCTACCACAAAATTTCGGCTGATTTACTCTCCAGCCTTCATCAGGTGTCCTGGTAGAATTTTGAATCCAACCCTAGGTTCTAAGGTGCCACGCAGTGTGAATGAACTCGAAACTATGTGGCTGGTATGACCTGTCAGGGAGTCACCATTGCTTTCGCGCCTTTTACGTTCTTAGCCGTGGGAGACGTCTATATTGCTAAGAGTATAAAAAGTGTGAAACCAATGGTAACGTCCTTCCTGGTCGTAAACCACAACTACATTAGATATTACTACGATATATCTAAAAAAAACATTTACTTGTCTCAGTCATTCGACATATTCTATCGGTTAATTTCGTCGAACTTCTAAGTTGCGGGGATGGAAAGGAAGTCAACAAGCGGTTGTCTGGGACAAGCACGAAGCTAGCCCCCTCCGGCCCACAAACACGTATATACGACGGGTTTTTTTCAGTTTCCATCGTCCAAATCTATTTGACCTAGTGACCAGGCAGCAAACTTCTTGTCACACGGTCACTCCTACGCCTATATATATATATATATATTGATCAAAATAAAAACATGATGCCAAGGATTCAGCGGTACATGTGTTTCGGGCCTTTATTAGACAGATTTATAACAATGCATATGTATGTCTGTGGCCTTCTTCAGCCGCGCACAACAGCTTCCACAAGGACATGTGTTACATCAAAAATTCTTGAATTTATATATATATATATATATATATATATATATATATATATATATATATATATAATATATATATATATATATATATATAATATATATATATATATATATATATATATATATATATATATAATATATATATATATATATATATATATATATATATGTATGTATATATATACACGTCCCCGTAGCTTAGCGTTTTGGAAAAAGAAACCGATAGAATAAGTGCTAGGGTTCCAAAGAGTAAGTCCTGGGGTCGATTTCTATAACTAAAAAACCTTCAAACTCTGCTTGTTGTCCTTTCACCTGTCTTCGTCGTTTGTTTTCTGTAAATTTGAACTACACACACACACGCGCGCGCGCGGGCACACACACACACACATACACACGCACACACATATATATATAGGTAAAAGATTAATGAGTGCGTGCGTTACATAAATAATATCTTCAGGATTAAATAAAAAGACAACAAACGGAAAATGACATATCTCTATATATAAAACTGAATTGCGTTTTTACCGCTTAGATCGCTTTCAATGCCACTACATCCCGTCCGATTCGCTCCAAAATTTACAGGGACATGTAGAATGAGGTAACGATGCGCGTGGGGTACCTTAGAAATCCCTATCTTAAAAGGTGTGGTTGCTAGGAGCCATCTTCCTCACTCACCCTATCTCCTCCTTTCCCTCTCTTACTCCTCTTCATAACTTTCAGAAGTCCACTACGATTATTTAAAGTATCTGTCACTATCGCTATTTCCTTTCTTTTTCACTGACTCTGTTTCCTACCTTCCTATCACTTCGGCGACGTTCTTTTAAGTATATGTCTGTCACCAACAAACAACACACGAGCATGAGAACAAATATTATGAATCAGATATTCTTGCGTTCATTTATATGTGTGTGTGTGTGTTCTATATATAAATATGTATATATAATGTATGTGTGTGTGTGTGTGTTCTATATATAAATATGTATATATAATGTATGTGTGTGTGTGTTCTATATATAAATATGTATATATAATGTATGTGTGTGTGTGTGTGTGTTCTATATATAAATATGTATATATAATGTATGTGTGTGTGTGTGTGTTCTATATATAAATATGTATATATAATGTATATATACAAAGTGTATATATCTGTATTTATGTATATTAAACTTTTTCATACTTTTTCATAGTTATATATATTTTTAAACAAATTATAAATATAATTTAATAATTTTTATTTTCAATTTAAATAATTTAAAGTTTTCAATTTTATATTTTACTAGTAGTATCGCCCGGCGTTGCTCGGGTTTGTAAGGGAAATAACTATATAAGCATTTTTAGTGAGTTATAGCAAAAAGAATAGCAAAAAATGCATTAAAAATGGAATAAAAAATGATAGTAATTTTTTTTTAAAATCGTTGACTCATCGTAGACATTTTTAGAGAGTTACTTCCCTTATATAATAGCGAAAAATGCATTAAAATGGAATAAAAAATGATGGTAATTTTTTTTTATCGTTGACTCATCGTAGACATTTTTAGAGAGTTACTTACCTTATATAATATCGAAAAAATGCATTAAAATGGAATAAAAAATGATGGTAAATTCTTTTTTAAATCGTAGACTCATCGTAGACGCGCGCTAATACCCAGAAGGGCTCGATATGAATCACGACTATAAGATACCCGGTTTTGGTTACACTGCACCGCAATGTTGGGAGTGGTTAGGAATCTAAATCGTAGGAGACGACACACAACCTTACTTTTATATATAAAGACTAGCAGTATCGCCGCGTTGCTCGGGGTTGTAAGGGAAATAACTATATATGCATTTCTATAGAGTTATAGCAAAAAAATGCATTAAAAATGGAATAAAAAGTGATGGTAATTTTTTTTTAAATCGTTGACTCAGTGTCTTCAAGCCATGAAGTCGTTGTTCTAAAAGAACGCTGGTCTCCTTGACAACGCTTTACGACGTTGATTTCCTTACACTCCCTTCCCCACAGCTTCACGAGGGAGAAGCAAACAGGTGCAGATGTGAGCGTGGACGCCAGTTCCGCTGCCATCGACACACGAATAATTATGCATTAAAATGGAATAAAAAATGATGTTAAATTATTTTTAAAATCGTAGACTCATCGTAGACGCGCGCTAATAGCCAGACGGGCTTGATATGAATCACAACTATAAGATACCCGAATTTGGTTAAACTGCACCGCAAAATGTGGGAGTAGTTAGGAATCTAAATCGAAGGGGACAGACACTCACACAACTACAGTTTTATATATATAGACTAGCAGTATCGCCCGGCGTTGCTCGGGTTTGTAGGGGAAATAACTATATAAGCATATTTAGAGAGTTACTTCCCTTATAAATTCGGGCTTTCTTAGCCATTTTTGTTTTGGTGTCTTCAAGCCATGAAGTCGTTGTTCTAAAAGAACGCTGGTTTCCTTCACAACGCATTACGACGTTGATTTCTTTACACTCCCTTCCCCACAGCTTCACGAGGGAGGGAAGGGGGAGAAGCAAACAGGTGCAGCTGTGAGCGTGGACGCCAACTCCGCCGCCATCGACATACGATGCATTTTATGCATTAAAATGGAATAAAAAATGATGTTAAATTATTTTTAAAATCGTAGACTCATCGTTGACGCGCGCTAATAGTCAGACGGGCTCGATATGAATCACGACTATAAGATACCCGAATTTGGTTAAACTGCACCGCAAAATGTGGGAGGAGTTAGGAATCTAAATCGAAGGGGACAGACACTCACACAACTAGAGTTTTATATATATAGATATATTTTCTATGTTATATTTTCTTTTTTTATGTTTTTGTTTTTGGTTTTTCACTGTTTGATTTGCCTATTAGTGGTTTTATCTCTAATTTAATTTATACAGATATATATCTCATTTGTATACATTTGTATATATAATGCGTGCACACACACACACACACACGCACACATATATATATACACATATATATATAATGTGTGCATTACGTAGTCGGTCGATTCAGCTGAAAATAGGCACACCTATGGTAAAGGTGCTGACAAGTTTCCATGACAACTATTTTGTTCCTCAAATGAAAGGTGTCACCTCTAGGACAAAATTCCTCATCTTATAAAATGTGGCCCCAGCAGACCCGAATGAAATCGGGTTATATTAACCAAAATGTGAAAAGGGGTCTAAATGGGGCTGGAAGGGGATTAAAATTTCTAGGAGTGGGTGTTTAGGAATTCTCTGTTACATCAAGCTAAAAAATTTGCGCCAGCCTTTTAATCGTCAATGTGTTGCCGTCCATGATAAAGAAGTTTTGAATGCTTGCCATGGTGAGTCTACTGTCGTGAGAAAGAATCACTTCAAAAGTTGGTGTTTACGAATTTTCTTTTACATCAAGTTCTAAATTTTACGCCAGCCGTTAAACTGTCAAAACGTTGCTGTCCGTCGTTAACAAATGCCAGCCATGGTGACTCTACTATCCTCAGATTCTATCCCTTCAAACTTTGGTTTCCAATATTTTATTATTTTTCTTCAGCTCGCAAGTTCGTCTGTCCCTTTTAAATGTTAGCGTTTTGCTGTCTGCCTTGAAGCAGACCTTTCCATTGCCACTGCCTCATATTTCTGATTGATCTTTCTAAATATTTTATTTCTCAACTTACTCAAGATCTTCTGTTGTTTATAAATGGGAGAGAGATAGATAAAGATAGAGAGTAAGAGAAAGCGAGGAAGAGTCCAAGAGAAAAGAAAAGTAAAGAGTGGGAAAGTGGGAAAGAGAGAAAGGAGAGAGAAACAAATACGGAGAATCATCATCATCATCATCGTTTAACGTCCGTTTTCCGTGCTAGCACGGGTTGGGCAGTGTGACCGGGGTCTCGGAAGCCAGGAGGCTGCACCAGGCTCCAGTCTGATCTGGCAGTGTTTCTACAGGTGGATGACCTTCCTAACGCCAACCACTCTGTGAGTGTAGTGAGTGCTTCTTTCGTGCCGCCGGCACTGGTGCCAGGGGTTCTCGCAGTGGCAACGATCGGTTGGTGCTTTTTACGTGCCACCGGCACAGAAGCAAGTCAAGGCGGTGCTGCAATCGGCCACGTTCGGATGGTGCTTTTTACGTGCTGAAAGGAAGCAACAGAAAGTAACACCCACACTCTTGCCCGCGCGTAGAGCGGGTCACCTTCAGCTAGTATATATATATATAATGTATGCATCTATAATACACACACATTATAAATATATACACATATATGCATATGCATTAGAATATGTGTGTATAGGTGTATATATATATATATATATATATATATATGCATATGTTTGTATGCATGTGTGTGTAGCTATTTAGGATTTACACAAATTTTATATATACTACAAGAAGTTTATGATAAGCGGAGATGTTTACATTTTAGTTAGCTATTTACATGTTTACGTTAACTACGTCACAAAATAGCTGTTTACGTCACAGTAACAATATTTTGAGAAACAGTAAATAATATGAGGCTGAAAGAAAGAATATCATCGGTTAAAATTCGAATTTTTAAACAACGTTAAACTTAGAAATTACAATTCCGTTTTCATTTTGGTTTACAATTATGTTTTCTTTTGACACATTCTACCAGTATACGAAGTTTCAAATTGTTTAGTTAACTAGGAAAGTCTGGCTTTCAAAAAGAAAAGAACCACTGATTCCATTTTATGTTGTTTAAATGATGTAAATTATCATATGTACATCTCTGATTATTTCAATTTCTCTCACTCTCTTTGTCTCAATATGTCTGTCTCTGCCTACCTCAATTCTACGTAGAGAAGAAAACAGAAAGGAAACAGAAAGACAAAAAAGAACTAAAGATAGAAAGAAATAATACTAAGGGTACTGAAAGTCCCTGGCTTTGGGTAAAAGAAATTACAGGACGGTCAGTTAGTTATGATTTTATTCGACATATTCCCTTCTCAGATTCACACATTTATTTCTTCAGTTTTCCAAAGCCTAGTAAAAAATCTCGGTAGTTTGGTCTTGGAACCAGGCTTTTCGCGATACCCTTAACGCCAGGAATTGTCGCGATGCCTTTAAAGCCAGGAACTGTCACGATACCCTTAAAGCAGGAACTAGTCAAACAAAAATTTTATAAAACGTTTCATTTACTAAACCGTTGATATATTGAAGCAGCGTGCTGGCAGAAGCGTTAACATGCCGGAAAAAATACTTAGCAGCTTTTATTCCTTCTTCAATTTCTGGGTTAAATTTACACCGAGGTCGACTTCGCCTTCCATCACTTTTGGGGTCGATAAAGTAAGTACGGGTTGAAAACTGGGCCGATGCAATCGACTTACCCTCTCTCCAAGCTTCAGGTCTTGTGCCTCTAGTAGAAAAGATATTGTGTTGATATAGTGCATATAGAGGTTGGCGGGCTGGTAGAATCGATAAGAACGTCGGAGAAATGACTTGCATTATTACTTCGACTCTGTCGATGCTGGGTTCAAATCTCACCGCGGTCGACGTTATCGTTCATCTCTCTCCGGATCAGTTGAGATAAAATACTACTACAGAAGAATCAATTAAACTCCTTGCCTCAAAACTACTGGACATGTCCTTAAAGTAGAGACGATTATACTACATATAAAAATTAATTTATAATACTGCACAAACGCTCCAATAATGCCATAAAGTGCTTTTAAACATAGATTTTCTCAGGTTTATTAACATTACTTTGGGGATGTAATATCAGGATATTTTTATGAAATCTGAAAAGGAAATTAAAAAACAAAATGATAAAAAGATCTGACCTACAGAAAGGATGTAATATTTGTACACTCTCAAACTCCGCCAAAGAGAATATTTGTACACTCTGATACAATTAGTACTCTCTCCGAGACTAATTTTTTACTTCACAATTTATGCAGCCGGGGAGTAGTGATGGTGTTCTCGTATTCATGCTTTTCTCAAACATTAGAATTGTTACCGAAACAGATTCAATAAGTTCATATCAATGTTTTTTCAGCAATTTTGTAATGGCGTATGAGTTGCAATCAAGTCATTATATATGAACTTCGATTTGTATATCTGCTTCTATCTCTATAGGCATGCAAGCATTAGTGTCTATGGGAATACATGAGCATATATATATAATGCATACGTGTAGGTGTATATATATATATATATATATATATATATATATATATATATATATATATATATATATATATATATATATATATATATATACATATATACAAATACATATACATATTCGCTGAAAGAATTGAAAAGCATAAATTCAAACCTAACAGCAGTGTTAAACAAACTCAACTTAACACCTCGACCTTCTACACAAACTAACGAGGAAACCGAATCGAATAAAACACCCTCCGAAATATTCGAGAAAGTTGAAAATCTATGCGATACAATGACGACATTCTTCACAAACTTTACGAAACAAGAGCAACAAAAAGAAGGAACACATGAGAAGAACCGAGCAACTTCAACATTACAAATAAAGAACCAAGTCCTCCCCCAATGGAGAACACTACAGCGAAACAGAAAATTCGCTTTTTGGAAAATGATACAAAATCAGAATAAAGCAGAGATTTACCAAAAATGGCTAGACTCAACACCCCTAGTCATACCCCGTAAATTACAAATCAAACCAATCTCGGAAGAACCAGAAGAACAAAGAAAACTTAGAGAAAAAATGTCATTAGAAAAAATGAAGATGGAAATAGAACTACTTAAGCTGAGAGCTAAAACGAATGAAGAAAAAGTAAAAACCATAGACGAGGAAATCAACGAAGAAGTCATCAAACTAATAGACGACAACAATACTGAAACATTACCAGCACTATGGAATGAAGAATGTGAAAAAGAGGAACTTAAGTCCCTCCAACGATGGGAAAAGAGCGCCATCTGGTTTCTAGATTATGAAACCAACTTCAAAAATGAACACATATCCAACAACCCCTTCATAAAATTAAGCAAATCAAAACCAAATACCAATAGAACGGAACAACTACCAAGAAATCCTACCACAGTCTACACCAGAAAAGTACACCTAAAACACACCCCACACTACCTACACCAACCCCAAAACACCTACAGAGGCCCACCACACCAGTTCGAAAATAGACATACCAACAGAGCAGAACAACCACCAAGAAATCCAAACACACTCTACACCAGAAAAATGCATTTAAAACGCACCCCACACTACCTACACCAACCCCAAAACACTTATAGGGTCCCACCACACCATTCCACGAACCTAAGAGCCACAACATACAATACTATAAAATACAACCCACATAACCAAACCAAAACGCTACTACCAAACAACCACCCCAGGAACCAAACCATACAACCACAACAAACAACAAATGCACTACGGAAGAAACAACTACCAACACAATATACCTGAGGAACTAAGACGTAACACTAGGTTCAACAACAGACTCCAGAACAGAGCACCACAAACTCACTCTGACAATTATAACAACATGAGACAGATAAATAATAGCTTTGAACATAACTACACCAACCATTTTTTAGACCCCACACACAGGAACAGGGACACACGATGGCAAAGGACAAACAAAAGAAACCTCAGGTAATTAAGATAATCAATCTCTCAAACAAAGAACTTACACCTAACGAAATAAGCATACTCTCCAAAGGACTTAAATTTACACCCACCCCACAACGTTCTAATTATTATGAAATGAAAGATGATATTTCGGAATTTTGCAGAAAACTAAGACTCACCGAGGCATTTCAAGACAAACAAATAGAGGAGGACTCAATAGCTAGAAACAAGAGCAATTACACCCCCACCAAAGGTAAGAATAAAGCCTTAGACCGCTATTGTGACTACATAACTAATTTCCCGTTTCAATTCATCAAGAAACAAAAACACAGCCCTAACTTCAACAAAAGAGAATGGAACGACCTCATCAAACTAAGAGAAGACAAAACAATAACAATTAAGGAGGCAGATAAGGGCAACGCGATAGTAATAATGAATACAAACAATTATAAAAATTTAGTGCTATCCCTATTAAGAGATGAAACGTATTATGAAAGGGCCCAACAGTATAACCAGCAAAAATAATGCATAACCTTAGGACATTAATCAACACATACCAAGAAGGACTCACGAACAAGGAGTATGAATACATCACTAACTTCAAATGCAAATCGAGTTTGTTCTATGGTATCCCTAAGGTACACAAAAGCCAAACCATTAGAGAAACGTGCAAAACATCCACCGACACACTCATCAAAATCCCTTCACCAAATGATCTTAAACTAAGACCGATAATAGTAGGGCCAGCATGTGAAACTCACCGCCTCAGCAATTTCTTAGACACACTTCTTAAACCTTTCCTAAAACACATCAAAAGCTACGTAAGAGACGATATAGATATGCTCAACCACCTCCCTAAAACAGTCAATGAGAAAACCCTTCTAGTATCATTCGACGTAGTTAATCTTTATTCTAACATCCCTCACAACCTAGGAATAGAAGCGATCACCTTCTGGCTGAATAATACCCCTTGAACTCCCAACTCGCATAAACAAAGACCTTATAATAGAAGGACTTAGATTCATTTTAGAGAACAATTATTTTATTTTTGACAATGATTTCTACAGGCAAAGATCGGGAACAGCGATGGGCACGCGTACTGCACCATCTTTTGCCAACCTAGTGATGGGATACCTCGAGAAAATACTATACCGGATGACACTCGAGAAAATGGAAACACCTTCGTCACCTATATCCATAACAACTGGAAAAGATACCTCGATGACTGTTTCATCATCTGGACAAAGCATAGAGAAACTTGAGGAATTTAAAATTCTATTAAATGGAATAAATGACAATATACAATTCACGATGGACCACAACGAAAAAGAATTACCATTTTTAGACATCCTCATTAAGAAAACCGGCGCAACAAAATAGAGACAGATATCTACTATAAACCGACAGACTCTAAACAGTACCTACCCTTTGATTCATGCCACCCACGACACACTAGAATGAATGTCCCTTTTTGTTTAGCTAGAAGGATTTGCACCATAATATCAGACACAAACACCCGACACACACGTCTCCAGGAACTTAGAACCACACTCACAAATAGAAACTATCCACAGCCCCTAATAGACAGTGCAATCCAACGGGTACTTAAATTAAGTATAGAAAACCTGAGACAAACAAAACCAAAAAAGAAAGAACAATTAAAAACCCTTCCCTACATCTCTACACACAATCCACTCAACAATGAGGCCTTCAACACCAAACTACAAAGCACAGCCCTACTAAAGGGAGACCCAAAGATGAACCGGATCCTCGAAACACACACCATCATTAAAAGTAAACGGCAACCAAAATCCTTGAAAAGGATTTTAACCCAAGCTACACTGCACTCAACATCAACCACAAAACCAGCAGTTAGAAAATGTGGAAGGCCCAACTGCGGAATCTGTGTCATCTTGAAAGAAGGATCAGAATTTATTCTGGAACAAGGCCACCAGTTCACCATTAGAACAAACTTCACCTGCGCATCAGAAAACTTAATTTACGTCATAACATGCGCAGGCTGCAATAGGCAGTATATAGGCCATACAAAAAATAGCTTACGTAACAGGATGGTGGTGCATAAATCACAAATTAGAAACCCTGATTACTGCAAAATACCGGTCAGCGGATGTGCTGGAAATGTAAATCCGAAATTTACAACTAACCCGCTCTATAAATTCAGTGACAACGCAACCTTCACACAACGCCAAAATAAAGAACTATATTTCATAAAAAAATTTAGACCAAGTTTAAACACCCTGGGCCAGGAATACTAAAACAAAAGATAAGTCCTCCGAAAAGGAGAACCAAATTTCACCACGGCCGCTACTTCAAACAGACACTCACTCTGACGGAAATATGCCTTAGTAAAAAAGGAAAAAAATTCTTTCGTGCAAATCTGACCCTGATACATACGATACAGCTAAGGGTCAGACCCGATTCTGATTGGTCAACAAGTTGATGACGTCTATCTCTGCTAGAATGGACAGGATACAAACAGGGGACAGTCATTAGTCAGAATATTGATGACGTCCTTTTCTGCTTGAATAGTCACCTAACAAGTACAGACAGGGGGCAGATCTAATGTAGCTATAAGTCGTGATTGGGCAGAATCTGGATGACGTCCCGCTCTGCTTGACTAACGAAGCGACTGGTCAAAACAGGAAACAAACAAGAGGCAGATATAATGCAGCGATTGGTCAAAATAATGATGACGTCCCGTTCTACTTGACTAACGAAGCGACTGGTCAAAACAGGAAACAAACAAGAGGGAGTTATAATGCAGCGATTGGTCAAAATAATGATGACGTCCGTTCTACTTGATTAAAGCCACCTAACGAAACGAATGGTCAAAACATTGATGACGTCACGCTACGCTAGATTGACCACCTAACAGGCATTATAAAACCGAGCATTTCACAAAAACTCACTAGAACCACCCAGCGAACTTCCACCATGGGTCATCACAATTGCTTAAGGTAAAAATGAATTCCTCGCTCTTTCGGAAACATCAATCTTCTGTATTGACCGCTTTCCACCACTTTGATCTGCTTTTTGTATTGAATACGTATCGCCACCGTGGGCCACTGCATCGAACACTTTGAACATATACTTCAAACTATATATCAACTATACATGAACTATATATCAACTATACATGAACTCTAAGATGTCTGACTCCGTTGTGTATTATAAATGAATTTCTTGTGTTTGACGGCATGAGCTGTCTTTTTTTTATATATAACTTTTTTTGATAAGGTTCATTTCAGGAACTGAAACATGTTATAATCTATATATAAAAATAAAAAATTGTATAATACAGCAGCATTTTCGAACTTCATTTTTACAAATATATATATATATATATATATATATATATATATATTCGCAGGTTGTGGCGAATATTTTGTCGTCTAAATTACGCAAAAATGAAAATAACAATCTCATTTTAACAGATATATTTAGCAAAATTCCATAAAACTATCTTGAAATACTAACCAGTAAATGCATTCAATAACATCGCCACTGGCTTCAACTACCACCTACAGGCGATCTCAGAATCTCCTGCAACTCATCAGGACGGTATCCTTGTTTAAATAGGTGAACGCTACCATAATCCTTGCCTTCAGTTCATCCTTGGTGTTACAAGGAGTTTTGTTGGTCTCTCACTCAACTGCACCCCACACATAATAATCAAAAGGGTTGCAATCTGGGAAGTTAGTTGTCCAGATGTTACAGGTGATACGCTCACAGAAATTGTCTGGCAGACATGAACGGGTTCTCTTGCTGCCAAGTATTGGGTCTTCCAGCAGGCACCCTCTTGACCCAGAGCAGCCCTACATCCTCTAGGAACGTGATGTAGGCTTTGTATTGAGTATGAGGTCGTGCTGGAAGACGAATGGAAGCATCATATCGCTATCACTAGTGATCACTTCAAATACCATGATGTTGACTGGATGTTTGAGTTCTATCACTCTTGGTACATGGTTTGTTGACACGGCAAGCGAGCGGTTATTCTGTGTGTTCACCATCTGTTCGTATTGGAGCTTCCGGCACAAATACTAAGCTGTACTAGATATCGTTTCCAAATTTCTGGCACTGCGAATTGCGTCATGATACTGTTTTTCTCACAGAGGATGCCCAACTGACCATACTATATTGTGTAATCGACGAAATCAAAAATTAACAATGAGCCTGAACGAAATTTAAAAATATAAAATGGTGACAATTTACCCATCGCACACTGTATCTAAATGTATGTATTTGTATACACACACACATATACATATATATACACATATATATACCTACACATATGTACGTACATATATGAATATGTACAACATATATACATATGTGTATATAAATATATATGAATATATATATATATACATATACTTAAGTACTTACAATATATATACATATATATACATATACTTCAGTACTTACAATATATATACATATACATATACATATACATATATATATATATATATATATATTTGCGCACAGGTATACACATTTATATATAAATGTGTGTGTTTGTGTTTCAGCACCAAAATTATTGAATTCGGATAAGGGATAAATAGATAGTTGATAGATAGATATAGACAGAGATAGAAATAGAGAGAGAGAGAGAGAGAGTGAGAGAGAGTGAGAGAGTGGGAGAGACAGAGAGAATCAGCGAGAGTGAAACTATTGACTGGCCAAGATGTGTAATCTATAATGTCAATATACATCGTTTGTAGAAATAAGCACAGAAATCAACGCCGATATCATTGGATTAGCGTTAGAAAGGAAGCATTTTGCTCTCAACTAAACCCCTAGATAAGCTACCTGTGATGTGCTGGATTTGCACTGAATGACTTTCACTCTAATTCCTGAACCACTTAATCGATTGCAGAGATATCCACTATCTATATGTGGCGATTCATGAAACTAGAATAACCCAGCTACGGTTATTGATATCTTGCAAAGCACACTTGAATATAACGATGAAACCTTTATGTAATCACATGCAGCTACTCCAATTACGTACGCACGCACATACACGTGTATATATGTATGTATACACACATGTATGTATATATACATATATATATATATATATATATATATATATATATATATATCTATATATATATATATATATAATATATATATATATAAGGCACAAGGCCCGAAATTTTAGGGGAGGGAACAGTCGATTAGATCGGCCTCAGTACGCCACTGGTACTTAATTTATCCACCTCGAATGGATGGAAGGCAAAGTCGACCTCGGTGGAATTTGAACTCAGTATGTAAAGACGTTCTAAAGATTCTGCTAGCTCACCGCCTTTATGTTTATGTTTATACACACACACACACACACACACACACACACACCCACACACACACATAAATATATATAATAATACTAGCACTATGACCCTGGGGAAATGTAAAGATGTGCGCGACCACTCTTGGACGGTTTTAAATGATCATAGAAAATGCGAGCCCTCTAATTGAAAAATTGTGGATTTGTATAAAGGACTCACACAAAGACATTTTGCCGTTTATATATAGAGAGATTCTTTTATCCTTATAATTGTTTCAGTCATTTCACTGCGGCCATGCTGGAGCGCCGGCTTAAAGGGTGCTGGTCGAAGAAATCGCCTCTAGGACTTATTCTTTGTGAGCCTAGTACTTATTCTATCGGTCTCTATTGCCGAACCGCTACGTTACGGGGAGGTAGACACACCAACATCGGTTGTCAAGCGATGGTTGTGGGAACAAGCACAGACATACGATAGAAATATATACATATATACATACACCTATATATATATATATATGTATATATATATGTATATATGTCAAATATTCTATAATTATATATATAATTATAATCAGGGGGCAGCTAAGTATTCTTATGGTAGTTGAAATGACATTAGCGTCTATTTCTAATTCAGTAAGTGGTGAGGCTCTTAGCTGACCCCTGATTATAATTATGTATATAATTATAGAACATTTTGTATAATTCACCTAAGATAGGCTTTTTAACGTACTAACTACTTAGTAAAATTAATAATGATTAATTACTAATTAATTAATTTTACCCTATATATATATATATATATATATATATATATTATATAAAAGGGCTTAGTAAAATAAATTACTTTGCCGCATACTGAACTCATTAGAAATAGCAGCTAAAAAACTTTTTTTAAACTATTTCTAATACTTAAAGAAAATCTCTCTCATATATAGTGTTTGCTTAATTCAACTCACAAAAGTTTGGGGGTAAGGACATCGAAAAATCAAATGCTAAGGTTATTCGAGAACGTACGTTTCAAGATTAGTCAAAACAACATTTCTATCATCGGCTCAGAAATTCCTTGGTTTGGATTTGGAAACACTGAAAATAAGAACATACCCTTTCGAAGATCTGCTCCCAACTAACAGTGCCAACAAATTCAAATAAGCAAGCGAAGAATCTCTGTTCTCCCCTTTCCACCAGCGTGGGTTAAAATCATCAAACACTATGCTTATTTCGGTAAAATCCGAAGCATTAATCAGAGGAAGATTAATTATAATTTCAACAATTGAGGGCAAAATTAATTAATTATTAATCAATTTCACCAAGTGTTCAGTATGCAAAGGGACCATTCAAGGCGAATTCAAATTATTACATTATATAAAAGGGCTTAGTAAAATAAATTACTTTGCCGCATTTCTGAGCCGATGATAGAAATGTTGTTTTGACTAATCTTGAAACGTACGTTCTCGAATAACCTTAGCATTTGATTTTTCGATGTCCTTACCCCCAAACTTTTGTGAGTTGAATTAAGCAAACACTATATATGAGAGAGATTTTCTTTAAGTATTAGAAATAGTTTTAAAAAAGTTTTTTAGCTGCTATTTCTAATGAGTTCAGTATGCGGCAAAGTAATTTATTTTACTAAGCCCTTTTATATAATGTAATAATTTGAATTCGCCTTGAATGGTCCCTTTGCATACTGAACACTTGGTGAAATTGATTAATAATTAATTAATTTTGCCCTCAATTGTTGAAATATATATATATATATATATATAATATATACCACCGTGATCACCGTGACCGACCAGGCTATCAGATGTTGCTACACATCGCTGGTCACAATGCGCTTCGCATTGTTTTAGCCTTCAAATGAGGTCACCCTGCTGGCTAAGCAAGCAGGCCAACAGAAGAAAGAGTGAGAGAAAGTTGTGGCGAAAGAGTACAGCAGGGATCGCCACCATCTCCTGCTAGAGCCTCGTGGAACTTTAGGTGTTAATCGCTCAATAAACACTCACAACGCCCAGTTTGGGAATCGAAACCGCGATCCTACGACCGCGACTCCGCTGCCCTAACCACTGGGCCATTGCGCCTCCACAGACACACACACACACACACACAACACACACACACACACACACATATATATATATATACAAGGGGCTTCTTCCAGTTTCCGTCTACAAAATCCACTCACAAGGCTTTGGTGGGCCCGAATCTATAGCAGAGGACATTTGCCCAAGTTGCTACGAACTGGGACTGAACCTCGAACCATGTGGTTGGTATGCAAGGTATTTACTTCTCAGCCACTCCTGCGCCTATATATATATATATATATATATATATATATATGTAAATATATAAGTGCATATACATACATATATGCATATATATTGTGTGGGGGGCGGCGTGTTTAGACGACTATTTGTTTAGACAGTCAACTTGAATGAGCTTTAAAACATTTCTTGTTTAGTTGGTCACACATTGCAACAGCTGGTCTGGGAAGAATTCAAGTACGTAAATATCAATTAATATATGTAAAGAGCTGAAGCAAGATTGGTTAAATATATGAAAACCCTGCAAAAATAACATTGGTTGATATGATTTCTAGTCCTTTAAATTAGCCGTGCATGCGTAAATGTGGAACTGTATTCCAATATGTTATTATGAATATGTACACACTGTAAAATGTGTATGCTTCTATTTATATGTATGTGCATATATGCATATATATATATATATATATATATATATATATATATATATATATATATATATATACATATTAGTTAATCCAAACAAGAAAACACAGAAAAAAAGAGAAAAAAACACAACCAACGCAGGATGTGGAACAATTAAAGTATTATTGACGTTCAGGAAAGAAGGGGAGGAGGGTTTAACGTTTCGAGCGGAGCTATTCGTCGGAAACAAGGAGAAGGAAAGATCCCAAGAAGGGAAGACAGAGGAAAAAATATATATGAGCTGGTGGTGCTCAAGAGATCACATGTTGAAAGAACAGAAGTTACGTATATATATATATATGTGTGTGTGTGTGTGTGTGTGTGTGTGTGTATGTAGTGTGTGTGTATCAGGAGTGGCCGTGTGGTATGAAGCTTGCTTCCCAACCACATAGTTCCGGAATCAGTCCCACTGCGTGGCAACTTGGGTCTTCTACTACAGCTTCGGGCAGACTAAAGCCTTGTGAGTGGATTTGGTGGACAGAAAGTGAGAGAAGCCCGTCATACATATATATGTATGAATGCATGTATGTATGTATGTATGTATGTATGTATGTATGTATGTGTATATGTATGTACATATTTGTGTGTCTGTCTGTGTTTGTCCTCCCACTATCGTTTGACAACCGATGTTGGTGTGTTTACGTCCCCGTAATATAGCGGTTCGGCAAAAGGAACCAATAGAATAAGTACTGGGGTCGATTCATTTGTCTAAAGGCGGTGCTCCAGCATGGCTGCAGTCAAATGACTGAAAGAAGTAAAAGAATTAGAGTGTATGAATATACATAAATATATATATATACACAAACACACACGCACATATATACCGCCTACGTACATTCACACACACACATACTCACGTATATATATATATATATATATATATTTAACGTTGACGTAAGAAGAATTTTATAAACTGCGAGAGAATGTGAAATAATTCTTTAGAACATCGCGAATCACTCTCATTATGTTTTAAATAGGAGAATGTAAATATTGTGTTCAAAAAACTTTTTTTTTTTGGTAGAAAAATTTGATAGCTTCGAATTTTTCTAACTGAATGCGTTTTATATCGCTATATTTACATAATATCATGTTAACACTATGTTTGTGCTTCGACACATTTAAAAGAAAAAGCAGAATATATGTGTAAATGTACGTAGGAGGCATATGAACATGCCAAATTGGTCTGACCGAATTATCAAAAAAATTATGAACTGTCATAATCGATCTTCAACCCTTACTAAAGTCTGATCAGGGGTGTGCACATCACTAGTAATTTTTATTGAGGTGAGCCTAGGTTACACATGAACGGACACATACATGTGTGTGTATGTGTGTGGAAGTGTATACACACACATATTTATATACATGTATGTATATATATGTGCGTGCATGTGTGTGTATGTATTTCTCAGGGTATGCTTGTCTTTTTGCCACTGTTATATATATGTACACATACACATACACACATGCACACACACACACACACATATATATATATATATGTGTGTGTATATATATATATATATATATATATATATACACACCCACATATATATATACATACATACATACATACATACATACCTTAATGTAGAAAATGACAGCAGTCTTCTGGTATGCGAACAGATGTTAGTGTTCGAGTCAAAATTTTAACTACAAAAGAAGGATGGTATAGATTTTGCTCTTTAGAAATTATGCTTCATCTAGATGATACAACCCTCGTGGCAAGACGAACATATTCATAAATTCTAATTAAAGAATTATCGTCAAGTAAATTCTCAAGACAAAATAGAAATGATTAGGCGACACTCTTTCTTTATAAATTTAATTATTGAAAAGAAATATATCAGTAATTCACTAAAAAGGAGAAAGAAGAAAAAAAATGCTCTCAACAACAACAAAAACTACAGGAAGAATCGACTAACCTTACGGCTGTTGAATAAAAGTATTGAGTATGAAAAGACAATAATGATGGTGACGATGATGATGACGATGATGATGATGATGAAAATAATAATAATAATAATAATGATAATAATAATAATAATAATAATAATAATAATAATAATAATAATAATAATAATAATGATAAATCATAAGAAATCGTAAGAAAATGAATAGCTGTAAAGAAAGACGGAATTTAACAATAGAATTTTAAAAATCAATAATTTCGTTCAACGGCAAGATAAGTTTGAAGAAAAAGAAATTTACATAGCTTCCAAGGAAAAAAAAAACTTGTGCAAGTATACATACACATACACATGCATTCATACATGCATACATAGACTTACAAAGATGCGTGTGCGTGCGCGCACACACTTATATATACATACATATATATATATATATATATATATATATATATATATATATATATATATATATATATATATATAAAAACTCATCTATATATTTGCATGCATATATATGTATGTGTATGTGTATATATAACTATATATATATATATTTATATGTACATGCACAGTTATTAGTTATAAATTCCGAATACGCACATACGTATCTGTAATTCTACAGGCATGTACGTGTGTGAGTATATATATATATATATATATATATATATATATATATGTAATTATATGTATATATACCTGTGTGTGAGTGATGTATGTGTGTATGTAAGTATGTTTGGATATTGGTGTGCTTATATTGTTGTATGTATATAAAAGAGACAATAACTACTACGTTGTACCATTTGATAGAACAGCCTGCAAGAAGGTCTCAGAGTCATGTCCAGTCTCCTCGAGCATCGAAAATTCGATCGAGATTTGTTCTTATTGGTGTGTGCATATAAAAACACATACAAGTGGTTGCACGTGTGTGTGCGTGTGTCTCTATAAATATGTGTTTGTGTGTGTGTGCGTGAGGTTTATTTTGTAGAATATCATGGGTATTCGATTCACTTTTGGAGCTAAAATGAGTATATATAAACCGTTTTTTTTTCTTCTGTATCTACATATGTGTATGTTTATGCCAAACATGTGTAGATGAATATATATATGTAACCGTGTGTATATTTAAACATGCATAAGAGTGTATGCCTGTGTGTACTCGCGCTCGCATGTGTTTCTGTGCGTGTTTCTGTTTGAGAATATAAAAGAAGCCAGCATTATAAGAATTCTGTATGAAGGCATGACTCTGAGCTGAACAAGTTCGAATCGCAAATACGTAGTTTTCTGTGCTATCACATTGTGCGTGAAATTGTTCAAACGTTCTGTAGCCTATCCGCAAGTCGTCGACCTAAACGTTATGTTTCAATTGGCTAAATCGAATTCAAAATCGATTTATTAACGTTTCTCATTCTTTTAACTAGATGGAGTAATTGTCTCAACGTTGAAATGTATCTCTGTTGGACTTCTCTATAAATATTTCGATGGTCCTTTTTCTGATGAACTTCCTGATCAATTTCCCCCTGTCAAGTCCTTTAAATATATCACCCCATCCTCTTTCCAAGTGTATCGCTTTTCTAATAACATCTTTGTCCGAGTTGCTGTTCTCTGTAATTCATTACCGTTGTAATGTTTTCCTCAGGACTATGACATCCGTTACTTTAATCTTTCTGTCAATCATTAGTAAACAGAATGAAGTACTGTGACGTTTGATTCCGATATGTATTTCTTTAGTATTTACTATTCCAACGGGGTATGAATATATAAATTGCTCATATCTTTCTGAGTCCACTTTTCCGAACTCAAGAAATAGATGACGCAACAACGGGTTTCTCATGTGTTAAATCTTAATACTAGAAACAGAAGCTAACTTTTCGTCAAACTACCCCCTACCGTTTTAAGTATGTCAGCAACACTGAATAACGTAAACCGAGATAGTCTATATCTGTGAGGAAATATAAGATGGCTACAACTTTACTTTATTCTTTCTTGAAGGGCTCTTGAGTTTGGATAGACCTGATGGCGATACAACAAAACTAATAACCTTAAGAAGAGTTTATTAAATATAAATCTTGACATGTTTATAAATACTCTGTTTAGCGAAAAGCTGATCTCCTACTGTACAAAAACACATTGAATATTTCATTCAACCAACATCACTTTTTCATATTTGAAAGTGGTCTAACACACACATACACACACATGCGCATGCGTATCTATACGTGTATTTATATAAACGAGTCTGCAAACTTGTGACCTCAGAGTGGTACGATTTACTGCAGGGAACAAGAAAAACTCCGCATCGTTGAGATCCATTACAAATAGAGAAACATGATTAATAAATAACATACACGTATTTATTTATTTGTTTATTTATTTATTTAAGACAGTGAATTAGCAGTGTCATTAGGGCGTTAGATTGACTTATTTGGTTCTCTGTGCTATGAGTTCAAATACCACTGAAATCAAAGAGAATTTTCATTATTTCGTGGTCGATAAATAAAGTTTTAATCATGTGCGGAAGTCATTTGCTCTGTCTTTCTTTTTCTATCAGTCTCCTCTTGAAGAAATCAGACACGATTATCTTAAATAGTGCACACGACTCGCCATATATCTCGGTAGGTCACTTATGAATTCATTAGGACTACAGGGGAAGGCATGTTATTTAAATGAAGATTTTATATGACCCTTGTTACCTTTTATCAACTACATTCTCATATTCTGTTATTCTTTGTACTGGTCTCAGTAATTAGATTGCTACCGCACAACATGGGCTGTAGTTAGTCATTATAAATCCCAGCATCATTTTAGCCTAATACTATATGTATGTACATGTAGTTAAGAAAAACATGTAGTTCAAATTACAAAAGACGAAGACAGATGCAGGAACAACAAGCAGGTGTAATAGTTTAAGGCTCGGTTGAAAATGGAGACGTCTAATATGTTTCGAGCCTACGCTTATATATATATATATATATATATATATATATATATATATATATATATATATATATATATATATAGATATATATATATAAAAGAACATTAATATAGACAGCCGTGTGCAATGTGGTGCTAAAAAGGAAAAGTGTAATTGTCACAAAATAAGTCTAGAGTGTTAGAACACCTGCATTTCTAGAAATTAGAGTTAAAACGCTATAATGCTGTAGTTAAAGCATATAACTGTATACATATGTTCAGACAGGATATACATATATATCTTTTATTTTATATATATATATATATATATATATATATATATATCTATATATATATATATATATATATATAATTTGAAACTGACTTGAAAATCGGAAATCCCCCTGAAGATTGTCGATCAAGACATGAAACAATTGTAGTGGCGGTTTTTTTTACTTTTTATTAAAATTTTATGTATTGATTAAGTCTTTCCTTGTTTGTTTTGCAAAATAGTGGTTTTGTCTCTAATTAATATTATATATATATATATATATATATATATATATATGGCATTACAGCTTACCACGTGGGGATAATCGAAATTCCTCCCTTTGTGTTACTATATATATATATATATATAAAGGAACATTGGCGCACAGCAGTGTTAAATTATGAGCAGAATTTACGTTAGTTGAAATATGTTTGTCACATATTTCAAATGCTAAAAATGCACTGCAGTTAACGTGGAGAAAAATCTCTCTTATGGTAAAAAGGTGTGAAGAAACCCAGTTTGTTCAGTGTCAACCTCTCTTACGAATCCCAGACATCGTTGTTCCAAGTTTTTTGACTCTTGCCAATGAGGCAAATCTGAACGAACTTAAAACTGTAGGTTTATATATAATTCAGTCAACCCGTTGACTGATTTGCGCTAGTAGGTCGCCCGATCGAGGCAAATAACGAAGCATTGGCGCAAAGCAGTGTTTAGGTATGGGCGGAAGTTGAAATATGTTTGTCACATATTTCAACTGCTAAAATGTAAATACACTGCAGTTAGGGCAGAGAAAAATCTCTCATATGGTAAAAAGTGTTCAGTGTCACCCTCTGTTACGAATCCCAGACATCGATGTTTCGAGTTTTTAAAACATTTGTCAATGAGATATATCTATGAGAGGCAACTCCAAACGAATTTACTTAATCTGTAGCTTTATATATAATTGAGTCAATACGTTGACTGATTTGCACTCGTAGATCGCCCTATCAAGGTAAATAACGGAGCATTGGCGCAAAACAGCGTTCAGCTATGAGCAGAATTTAGGTTAGCTGAAATATGTTTATCACATATTTCAACTGCTAGAAGGCAGATACACTGGAGTTACCGTGGAGAAAATGTCTTGAACTAACCTAAATTCTACCTTGTAGCATTTGCAGTATGTGACACTTGCAACTGCCCCACCGAACTCATTTCCAGGTATCTTGACCGTGTCCTTTCCCCCTAGTGGCTTCACTCCCCTCTCACATCCATGACACCAACAACGAACTTCGTTTGTTCAACTCTTTCTCTTTCCCTCCTGGCCCCTCTAAACTTCTCTTCACTCTCAGCATCCAGAGCATTTATACAGGGATCCCTCACCACGAGGAGCTGCGTGCACTCCAGCATTTCCTAGATCTTCGACCCAACCCCCAAGCCGACATATCCACACTCGTTCGTCTGGTCGAACTTGTCCTCTCACTGAACTGCTTCTCGGGAGTGGCCATGGGAACGATAATGAGCCCCAACTATGCGAACCTGTTGGTTGGCCACGTTGAGGCCCAAATATTCTCAAGGTTCATTGGTCCCACTCCCGAACTATACGGCTGTTATATTGACGACTGTATCTGTGCGACCTCACTCTCCTGCGAACATCTAGACTCTTTCCTCTCTTTTGTCAGATCTTTCCATCCCGCCCTCTACTTCTCCTGCACTATCTCTGACACTTCTGTCTCCTTTCTTGACATTTCGGTCAGCATTCATCGCTTCATTCTCACCACCTCTATCAACTACAAACACACAGATTCACACTCATACCTCAAATTCTCCACCTCCCTCCCTAAACACACCAAGCTTTCCCGTCTCCCATTTCCCCTCACCTACCACCCCACTACCCTACCTCTCCAACGAACCATTCTCCGAGCTTTCCGGCGACTTCAGTCCGACCTCTTCACTTCGCACATCTTCTCTAGCCGACCCTTCCCCTCCTCCAAACGAGTCCACAACCTACGAGACCTCTTCGTCCACAGCTACTTCCCTAACCCAACCTCCCAACACGGCTCGTTCCTCTGCTCCCGCCCACGCTGTCGCACTTGCCTGTCTGTGTGCGGATTGTCCCTGCACAGAGGCCATCCGTTTGCGCCGTGAACAGTGATTAATCTCTCTTCGCTCTTTGCGCCACATGGGCTCAACTTTCCTCCCCTCTCCTCTCTCCCCTCACACCTACTTCCTCCAACCCACCTCTCCTCTCTTGCTCCGACTCCAACTGCTCTTCACTCCTACTCTCCTCTCTTCTCTGCACTCCCACCCACTTTCTCCCTTCTCCCTTCATCGTCACCCTTCTCTCGTAACCCTATCCCACCCATACACAATCCAACCCTACCTTCCCTATCCATCCCATCCCAACCCAACAGATCCATTATACCCACTCTTACATACCCCACCTCTACCACCACCCTCAGCCTACCCACATACACTACTTCTACCCGCACCCTCACCTACTCCACCCCCACCCTCACCTACTCCACCCCCACCCTCACCTACTCCACCCCCACCCTCACCTACTCCACCCCCACTCTTGGTTTCCTCACTCTCGCCACCCCAACACCATCATACCACAGCACACACCGCTACACCATACACCACCATACTACACAACACCACATTACATCACATCACGCCACCACGCACACACTAGCACTGACCACTCTCCAGCCCCACATCCACACACCTACACATACACAAACGCAAACGTCAAGGTCACTGGCCCTCTTCCACACGCACATACATACTCTCTTATACACACACATTTTTGGGATCACCACTACTTTATTATCTCCCCTTCCGCTAGCTCTCCTGTGTGACCCCTCTAACCGGCATTCGCCATGATAGATCGCTAGCCACTACACATTCTTTATTTTCTCTCCTTGTTTTTTTCTGTGTTCCTTTCTGTGGAAGAGCGTAGGCTCCAAACGTTAAAGACGTTTTCACTCCCCGAGCGTTTAGCTAATACATCTGTTTCTTGTCTACACCACCTGTCTTCGTCTTTTGATTTTTATGTGAATTCTCCCTATATATATTTATGTATGTATGTGTGTGTGTGTATGTGTATATATATAACCTATATATATGTATATATGTATATATATATATATATATGTATATATATATATGTATGTGTATATATATATATATATATATATATATATATATATATACATAAAATGAGCTGGTAGAATCGTTTAGTACACCGGGCGATAGGATTAACGTTCAAATTCCGCCGAGGTCAGCTTTGTCTTTCATCCTTTTGGGGTCGATATAGTAAATAACAGTGAACCGCTGGGGTCAATTTAATTGACTAGTTTCCCCCCTACAAATTTCAGACCTTGTGTCTTTAGTAGAAAGGATTACACACACATACACACACACACACACACACACACGAATGGTATCTGCACAGTATACCTATCTGTCTACAAGACCTCGCCTCAGATACGAGACAATTATTCATGGTGCCGTACTGCGGGGCTGAAATCGAAAGAATCTGGTTGGATTTCTCTGAACAATGAAGTACCTGACTCAAAAAGGGCGCCTCTACTTGGTCTTATGATGTGCAAGTAAATTACACCCTAGCATCTAACGGTTGAACCATTTGGACAATTTATCTCTTGGATATACAAAAAAGATGATAATCGCACTTGAGACTTCCTTGACCATACATCTGCACGATTAGGTTACACTAGATGCTAAACAATAATAAAATCTGACACATATAAAACCATAAATTTGCTAAGTCCAGACTAAGATTGTCTGTCTAGCGATGTTAAATTCTATGAATGGCTGAATCATACTCTCACCAATTCATATCCTATGAACATAAATCTTTGGTGTTTATACTCACGATATGTTTCACGCAAGATATATTTAATGATTTATTTTTATATAGTGTTACTTACATATGGCATAAAATTACGCACGCTCGTTAGAAATAACATCCAAATTTACTGAAGAGCACTGCACCTTCGTTAGTAGTTTTGATACAAAAGCTACGAAATAAAAGACATGTTTATGGTTGCAAAGGTAGAACAGTGAGATTGGGGATGATTAGGTACCTAAGAGCAAAAAAAAAAAAAATGTATTTCGTTAGAATGAAGCGTCATATTTAATTAGAACTACAAGTTTAGGGAATGTGTCCAGATTCTGATATAGAAATATCCTGTTCACACTGCATCACTCATATCTTGATGTAAATACTTGTATAATATCAATATATAACCAACGAGAGAAAAAAAAATGCAATATGTGCCCGTCTAGACTATGATATTATTCCATTCATAATTATGATAAAAGATCAATGCTATAAAGGGACAACACATGCAAAGTTGTCGCATTTGGACAATAAATACCGTGAAAGAAAACAAATAATTTCAACCAGGAGTAGACAATGTGTCCTGTCGTAATTTGTGTATATGAGGGCTTTCTCATATATATATAAATTAAGAACTACCCATTTCTCATATGGAGATTTTGATTTCTGTGAATTCACCGTATACTTTACAATATACGAATTTGTTCATATTACATATTTTTATATTGTTATTAACCAATAATAATTTCGGCATCTCCATTATTTTGTGAAGGATAAAATACTTTCAGAGCCACATAATGGACATAAACGGGAAGAACATAGTTCTATACATTTCTTTGTCTAACACAATCTCATTCACAATTTCTATTTCTTTCTTCTATATTTCCTTTTCGAGTATATATATGCTTATATATATATATATATATATATATATATATATATATATATATATATATATATATAGTTGAGTATAGAAATTCGGGGTGAGTACTTGATAATTATAAGCACCTGTGTATACCGTTTGGTGGTGTAGGTGGTGGAGTAAATTGATCAAAATAAAATAAAAACATGATGCGAAGGATTCAGCGGTACATATGTTTCGGGCCTTTATTAGACAGATTTATAACAATGCATAATGTATGTCTGTGGCCTTCTTCAGCCGCGCACAACAGCTTCCACAAGGACATGTGTTACATCAAAAGTTCTTGGTTGGGGATGCAAATCCTCTCATTCACGTACGACATAATGCGGCAGCAGCATAGAGTTGAAGCGTCCATCTCTTTCTTCTCTCAATGTAGAATGAGGAAAATTGGATGTTGAGGTAATGTAAATAAATAAATACATATATAGAGGTGAAGATGGAGGGGCGAGAGTTCGGGACGAGGGATAAAAAATGTATAAAAAGTGTAAGTATAGAATAATATAAAAATGTAGAGGATAAAGGGTTGTAAGGAGATGTAAAGGGGGTATAAAGAAATATAAAGTAAAAATAGAAATAGAAATAAAAGTAAAAAAACCTGATAAAAACATGATAAAAGTGTAAAAGAATGTAAAGATAAGGGATGTATAGAGGTTATGGACCAAGCATGGTGGTCAGGAGATTGATAAAATTTAGTTGTAGAATTATCAGTACATCAACAGTTTCGTCTGGGGACTTAATGCGTTGTAAATCAGAGCTGATGAGCATTTAATCTGGTTCCTTGAATTAAATGGACTTCTAGTACATACATATCATCATGGATATATACACCCACATACACGCGTACATATACGCCTCCAAGCCTATAAGCATACACACGCACTCGCGTGTAAACACGTACATAAACACACACGCACCCACACGCACGCGCGTACACACACATACATACAACAGAATATCCGCATATATACACGGACATTACGCGCGTACACGCTCACATGTATATACGCGCGCCCATCACTACATACACGCACGTATATGCCCACGCCTCTAGGTCCAGGTATAAGATATTAAAGGATGTGTATAAGAACGTATGTAAAGAATCCCGTACTCATGTCAATACGCGCACGCACACACGGCTGTGTGTCCGTATGTGCGTGCACATATACACTCATATACACACACAGAGACACACGCGCACATGGGTATAGCTATAAGATATCGAACTATGCATGTACATATATGCGCGTGCATATGTATGTATGCGCATACACACGTACGCGGACGCTCGTATATATATATATATATATATATATATATATATATATATTATATATATATATATATATATATATATATATCAGTGTTTTACCAGTCAGAAAACCTGATTTTTCACGTCTTTCATTCTCTCACTGCTCATCCCTGGATTTCTAATTATCTCCCACTATCTCTCTATCTCTCTGTCTCTCGTACTGGTACTCTACACTTTCGCTCATGCATTTATAATTTGATAATTATAAATGCAAACATGTATGTACATACACATCTGTGTATACGTACGTATAGATATTATACTCTACAAGAAGTATTGGAATGCTCTCCTTCACTTTAGTTGAAGACCCCGGATGTAAGTGTACATTTGTGTACGTGTGTGTAAAGATATATATATTATATATATATATATATTATATATATATATATATATCTGTGAGTGTGTGTGTATGTATATAAATTTACATACCAATATCTATATTTATGTACATTAATATATATCAACGTATATACATGTATGCGCATATATAAATATATATACATACAGGTATGCATATACACGCATATACAAACACATTTACATACAGAGAAACATATACACACAACACATACTCAAGGTGTGTATATATATATATACTTACTTATACATGTACTCACTAAACTGTGTATCGGTACTTGTAACTGCAATGTAAAAATAAAATCTCTAATTTAATTAAATGAATAATTGTTAAAAAGATAACCAAACAAAAAAAAAAAAAGTCAAATAAAAATTGTTGTTTTTCCACATTCCATATCTTCTGAGATTGAAATTGGAAGCAGTAAAAAAAAAAAAAATAACAACATATAATCAGCAGTAAATATATAGACACTCAGTGTATACCAAATACGATAACAATTTTAGAAATAAGGTATTGTAGAGGAAATAGAGGAGCGGGAAGAAAAATATTATCGATTCATTTTTAATCCTCTTGTTTTCTTGCAAAACATGACGATATTTTAATGAACCTTCCTATAAAAGCCGAATCATAATAAGATACATATGTAGAAGATACAAAGCTACAGTCACAGATGTGGTGATGTGGCGACACGCACGTGCACACATATGAATCATAGTATAAATACGTAAAATGTGCAAAGACATATACATATATTTATATATAAAAATATTTAGGTTTATATGTATCTGTTTGCGTCTGCCTAATTACCTATCTATCTATCTATCTATCTATCTATCTATCTATCTATCTATCTATCTATCTATCTATCTATCTATCTATCTATCTATCTATCTATCTATCTATCTATCTATCTCTCTCTCTCTCTCTCTCCTCTCTCTCTCTCTCTCTATATATATATATATATATATATACGTGCATACATATATTTGAATGTATATATATATATATGTATTTATATACAGATACATATATATGTGTGTGTGCGTGCGTATGCGTGCATGTGTGCACACTCGTGCGTGTGTATATATGTGTGTATGTGTATATAGACGTCACTAAAGTGACCAGTCAGCTTGCCTCCTTTGTCAGTCGTAATGATAAATGTTTTCTGTGGCTATCAGTTGTTTTCACTCTCATTTCTAGCAATAGTGGTGTTGACTAGAGCCCTTAGTCACGTTAGTGATTTCTATATTTCTAGCTTTCGGAATAAATTGCGAATAAGCCACCTATACTATAAAGAGTGCATAAAATATTTGAGGACAGATTTATGTTTATAAAATAATAGATATATAATAACAGATAATAAACTTTATTTATCAAAACCTGCTATGAGGATAAAATAAACCTTCTTTTCTATAATGTTATTCAATAAAGCCAACTTTAGCTTCAACAACTGCTTCTGTATGGGATCTAAATCATCTACATGCACGAATCAAGTGATCCTGGTTCATTTTGGACATTACTCTGACTATGGCAGCTTTCAAAGAATTTTTGGTGTCATGGGCGTGTTCAATTGCCTTCCATTGCATACACTGTCTATCCAGGGCTTAACAATTATTTCCAGTACAGTTCTATATTTACGGGATGAGGAACTATATATACATTATTTATATTATTTACAATTGACGGATATTTGTCCTCATCTTGTTCGTTGTTAACACAACGCTTCGGCTGATATACCCACATATGCCCACTGGCATATGGCGTAGCGGTTAAGAGCGCGGGCTACTAACCCCAATTTTCCGAGTTCGATTCTAGGCAGTGACCTGACTAATAATAATAATAATAATAATAATAATAATAATAATAGTAATAGTAATAGTGATGATAATAATAACAACACCAAAAGATACTTTAGGAGTGAGAAACCAGGTTCGAAATTTCCCCAAGACACCTGATGAAAGTTAAATTTAAAGCCTTGTGGAAAGAAGTAAGATAGCATCACATGTTCTTCATTGCTGACAGTTGCAGGAAATTTTGGATGCATAACACTTGGATCTTTAGAAGGGTCTGCACATAATCATCTGTCATTTCTTATGTAAACTCTTTGATCTTGGTCGAAGTTTTTCTCGTTTAAGAAAAACCAAACCAAATATTCTGCCGGATTTTTCAGTTTGTCTAAGAGCCTCTTAGATTTGATGTAGTGATATTCTTTTGCTTTTTCTAACAAATTGACCTTTCCACATCATATGAAACTTATATCTGATGCCTTCGTGGACAACATTTCAAAACTGTACCTTCTGAGTCATGGAGATCTTTTGCAATTGACCTCATGGACTTTCTGAGATTTTAATCAATTGTTGAACCCGATTCTTGACTCCTGTTTCGAAAAAATTACTTCTGCATTGTTGGACCCATTTCTACACAATTTATTTCACTTTGCCTGTTTCATCAGTTAGTACACTCCGATAGTTGTCCTTCATTAGATGGAACAGTTGGAAATCGTATGGCAGCAAATCTGGACTGTATGTTTGATTATGTGGGTGATACTAATTTGCCGATAGCTCGATTTGTTGTTAAAGTCGTGTACCTCACATTATTTAGTTATTCGTATTTAAACTTTCTGCACATCAGACTGGATACGAAGTGCAGCATGTATGATCCGTTGTTGAGAATATATAAGCAAGTATGCTGGAAATCTTAGTGGGTATAATGGGTAGCTAGAAGAAAAGGAAACAAAAGTAAAGATTTCGAGGGTAAAAGAAAATCGTGCATGTTCTTGTAGACCTTATAGAAAATACACGATTCCCCCCTTTAGTTTCATTATATATATATATATATATATCTATATATATATATATATATAAATGGATGTTGTTAATAGACAGCCTTATTATGACATTAACTGAACATAAAAATTATGGCCTGTCTGAAGAATGCTTTGCTTTCCTATTTGTACCTTGTTGATGAGATTTGCGTGTTTATTTTTGGTAAGTTATTTCTTTCTAGAGTGTCCCAGCTTAAGGCAGATACAACTATCGTAAAATTATTCAGCTCGTTTAAAAAAAAATTCATTGGGTGATATTAGGTAACATGCTGACTCGTTACGAACAAACGGAGTATTATTAGCTCGCAGTAAAAGTCTCCTGTGAATTAAACGGTGGCAA
>NC_043003.1:33161881-33164381 GCF_006345805.1 Octopus sinensis
CGTTCTGATTTCAAATTCTGCCGAGGTCGACTTTGCGTTTCATACTTTCGAGGTCGATGAAATAAGTACCAGTTGAACACCTCACCCTGTCTGCCCTCGTGACAAAAATTTGAAATAACAATAACAGCAGCAGCAACAACAACAAGAACAAGAACAACAACAACAACAACAACATAATAATAATAATAATAATAATAATAATAATAATAATAATAATAATAATAATAATAACAATAATAATAATAATAATAACAATAATAATAATAATAATAAAAACACTGGTAATTGCGCAACTTGATAATCGCTACCTCATATGAGTGACAATGAAAAAACAAAATATTGTGAATAATGGTGGTAATGAAACTGAAGCCAATGATGGTGACAGTGTACACCCGATAGCTTCAGAGATTCTGGTCCGGCTCCAGCCTGTCGATATCCAGAAAAGGACCACCACACACGGCGTAGATAGGGCAAGCAAATTAATGCTGTGGTCATGGAGTGTTACTCCTTGAGCAGCCCTGTAGATGAAAATGGTGCTCAAATTAGGGGTTACCGACAACGTATGTAAGATCATTGGAGGGCAAGGGATTGTTTCAACTACAGAACAGAGACTATGTGATCAAGCAAGAGCAATCAAAAAATTGTTGGTTCACAGATAAGGAAACGTTATTGGACTAACACAGAATTTGATCAAATACAAGGCTATCTAATTGATGAAATTCTACTAGCCTACTTTCTCGATTTGAACACGTCGTGTGCTCTAAAAGTGATAATTTCCAAGTGGTTTGACGATTTGGTGTCTATTTTCAGTATAGGTATAGTCACTTCTATGCTCTTATTTATAATCCTATTCTATGCTGTTATAAATCTCTCTCTCGTTCCCTCCCTCCCCCTCTCTCTCTCTCTATATATATATATATATATATATACATATATATATATAGGTATGATATATTCTGTTAAGTATGTAGTAGAGTACTGTATAAAGCTCGTCCACTTTCAGCTTTCACCGTGCTATCCAGTAGTTCATTATACGTACTTCTAGGTTGGCGTTTGGGTTTCTATCGTGTGTGCATAGCTGATTGAAAAAGTTTGAAGTTAGAAGACGAAGTACAGATAGACATTTATTTTCAATCACCATAATTGTTTCTATGCACTGTAGTTCTCCAGGATGTGCAGGCACTTGAATATGCAACCGTTTACCTGCAGTATGAGATCTAGTTGTGTTTCCTCAGACGATGTGTAAATATTGCCTCTGTTAGTTCCAATTCTGGGCATCAAGAGCATCCTTTCTTTCTGTGGCGTGGAGTTGGTAGTAGTCACGTTTTCAGTTATATATATATATATATGTATGTGTGTGTGTGTGTGTGTGTGTGTGTGTGTGTGTGTGTGTGTGTGTGTGTGTACGCAGATATGTACGTAGATGCGTATGCATATACACTCCAGTACGTAAATCTTGGATGAAATAATTAGCTACATCAACCAAATTTTGAGAAATATAATTATATATTACAAGTCCACAAAATCAAGAACATGCAGAAACAGTTGTTCGGATAAATTCTAGATAGTACCTCTCTGAACTTCCTTTAATTCACTCAGTCGTTAAAGATTTTTACGCCAAGAAGTGACAATACTGTGCCATTCATATTACATAGTTTCCAAATGTTACTCAAAATTTTAAAATATTCCTCCAATAATTTGTGCTCCAGAGTTCTCAAATCCAAGGAAGTTGTTGACCTGGACTCTAATTTGGCCAGAATATAATTTTCAAAGAATTTCTTACGATTTCCTTGTTTCAGTTGCAAGGGCAGCAGCATTGTCTTAGAAGATGCGCTGCTTTTTTGTTCTCAAATATTATTTTGCACGCTAGAAAACAATCCTTTCTCTAACGGCTTTATAAATTGTAGTGCAGTTATAAAGTTTCTCTAATACCTGGTTGTTATATCTGAGGTCCTATTGCTGAACGGATGAACGAAAAAAGACTCAACACCTGATCAACACCAAATAATGCAACTGAAAAGAATGTGAAATTTCCCCACTAGATAGTGATTAATGAGCCAGGTAGGTATTATACACCAGTGAAATCAAAACCAACAACATTAATGAAAAAGAGAAAAAGAGAACTGAATTGGTATTCAAAATCAAATAGGTCCTAAGTCTATCTAAAACTGAGCAATGGTCTTATAAAACTTAATATTGTTCTTACGATGAGACAAGATAATATGAAATGAAAATGACTTAGACGGTTATGGATATATCTCAAGTTTATAATAATGGTAGATTTAACTTTACAAATGAGGTTAAATCTTTCCTTCCGCGAGAAAATAAGTATTTTCTTTCTAAATGAACGGGAGTGTAATTGTTGGCATTTGGTTTCTTTAAAGAAAAATCTGCTATTACGTGCCTCCTTGTTTTTCGAAATTGTTCACAGGAAATTATGTTTATTTCAAAGTGGCAATCCAATTCAGTTAAATATTGTTTGAACAGAGTAACTTTACAT
>NC_043003.1:33171881-33194300 GCF_006345805.1 Octopus sinensis
GAATAAGTCTTTAGCTCGATTTGTTCGACTAAAGGCGATGCTCCAGTGTAGCCGCAGTCAAATGACAAACAAATAAATGAATATATATGTATTTTTTTTCTACTCTAGGCACAAGACCCGAAATTTTTTGGGAGGATGCCAGTCGATCAGATCGACCCCAGTACGCAACTGGTACTTAATTTATCGGCATGTAAAGCATACATGACCTCGGCTGAATTTGAACTCAGAACGTAAAGACAGATGAATTACCTATTTCTTTACTATCCACAAGGAGCTAAACACAGAGAGGACAAACGGATTAGGTCGATTATATTGACCCCAGTCCGTAACTGGTACTTATTTAATGAAAGGATAAAAGGCAAAGTCGACCTCGGCAGAATTTGAACTCAGAACATAGCGGCAGACGAAATACCTATTTCTTTACTACCCACAAGGGGCTAATCATAGAGGGGACAAACAAGGACAGACAAACAGATGAAGGCGATTACATCGACCCCAGTGCGTAACTGTACTTAATTTACCGACCCCGAAAGGATGAAAGGCTAAGTTGACCTCGGCAGAATTTGAACTCAGAAGGTAAAGACAGACGAAATATGGTTACGCATTTCGTCCGGCGTGCTAACGTTTCTGCCAGCTCGCCACCTTAATATATGTATATTATATATACACATGTGTCTTCGTATGTATGTATGTATGTATGTATGTATGTATGTATGTATGTATGTATGTATGTATGTATGTATGTATGTATGCATGTGTGTATATAATAAGCCAAAACAAAAGAAGTTCGAGAATATAAGTTTTTCCCATTCTTTGACACCTGTTTTGTTATGTTTATCCACTGACACCGAATCTTTCAATGCACAAATAAGTATATAGATGCGAAAACATTAATATATTGATAGAATTGTGCTGCAAGGAATTAAATTCTCTCTCTCTGTCTCTCTGTATATATATATATAATATACATATATATATATATATATATATATATATATATATATATACATGTATATAAGTAGATACATAGATACATATATAATATATAATTGTATACATACATATATATGTATACATATATATATATGTGTGTGTGTGTGTGTGGAGGCGCAATGGCCCAGTGCTTAGGGCAGCGTTCGTAGGATCGCGCTTTCGATTCCCAGACCGGGCGTTGTGAGTGTTTATTGGGCGAAAACTCCTAAAGCTCCACGAGGCTCCGACAGGGAGTGGTGGTGATCAGTGCTGTACACTTTCGCCACAACTTTCTCTCACTATTTCTTCCGTTGGCTGGCTCGCTTAGCCAGGGGGGGGGGCGTCATTGGAAGTCTAAAACAATGCGAAGCGCATTGTGACCAGCGATGTGTAGCAACATCTGATATCCTGGTCGGTCACGGTGATCACGCTAACATATATATATATTAAGTATTGGTGTATTTTATCTTTAATCTTTTACTTGTTGCAACCATAAGACAACGAATTATTAGTCGAGTGAATCGAAGCCAGTACTTATATTTTGTTATATATGCGACGGGATTCTTTCAGTTTCGGTCTACCAAATTTGCTCAAAACGTTTGGTCGGCCCGAGGCTATTTTAGAAGTCACTTGCCCAACATACAACACAGACAAGCTGAACTAGCAACCATCTGGCTGGGGAGCAAGCTTCTTACTTCACAGCCACGCCAGTAAAATATACTTATATATGTATATGCATATATATATATATATAAATATATAATATATATATATATATATATTATATATATATATATATATATATATATATATATATATATTATATATGGTGTGTGTGGTGTGTGTGTGTGTGTGTGTGAGTGTGAGGTACTGTGTCAATTGAGGCGGCGAGCTGGCAGAAACTTTAGCGCACCGGGCGAAATGTTTAGCGGTATTTCGTATGTCACGTTCTGAGTTCAAATTCCGCCGAGGTCGACTTCGCCTTTCATCCTTTCGGTGTCGATAAATAAAATACCAGTTACGCAATGGGGCCGATGTAATCGACTTAATCTATTTGTCTGTCCTTGTTTGTCCCCTCTATGTTTATCCCCTTATGGGCATTAAAGAAACACACATATATATATATATATGTATGTACATGCATTGACATATGGACATACTCACAGACACAATGGACAAAAGCTGTACCCCCCTCCCCACACACACACAACATACACACACACACACAGACGTATTTTTATGTACAAAACATAACAATCAGTCCTTAGATGGTCTGTCTTTGCAACAAACAGAAAGAATAGACATTCCTTAATATCCCTTCTTTCATTGCACCCTGATTTCATTTCCATTTTTTTACCATCCCGTGTTTTTCCTAGGAATTTATCTACATCCATCATTCTACCATATTCGTTTTCCTCTTTTCCATCCCCTTTATTCTACAATTTATTGATAATCTTCTGCTCCTCCCAACTCTCTCTCTCTCTTCCTAAAGCCGTTCATCTGAACGATCCAATTTTTATCTATTGAGTCGGAATATCGTTTTATTTATTAAAAGTTTTGTTTGTATTTAACGCCTTCGTTTGTTACGTTTATGTGTGCTCGAGCGTACGCACATACACACACACACGAGAACATACACATATATACATAAACACGCATATATAGACATGCTCTCATACCCACAAGCATTAACGAAGATACATATGCACTGGCACTCGATATCTGTCTACCTCTCACCACACAAATGTATACACATATTCATATAGTTGTGTATATATGTATGTATATATATATACGTATATATATATGTATATATATATATGTATGTATATATATATATATATATATTAATGTGTGTATATACCAATAAAAAGACAAAGAAAAATCTTTAACACACACAACACACACATACATATATATGTATAGATAGATATATAAATATATATATATATATATATATATATAGAGAGAGAGAGAGAGAGAGAGAGACGCTCACACATGCATTATGCCTAAACACAAGGTATATATATATGTTCACACACGTGTACACACACACACATATATTATATATATACATGTATTATATATATACACACAGACGCATATATACATCCACACGCATATATATATATATATATATATATATATATATATATATAATATATATATATACATACACACACACACACATATATATATATGCGTGTGTGTATGTATGCATAAGAATATTGTGTTGATATCTGTATATATATGTGCCTGTGTGAGTAAGTATATGTCCGCAAACATGTTTGTACTCCCAGTCTTCAATTGTTTTGTCTTAGATCTGTGTCTTATATATTTGTTTTTAAATTTTTGTTTCAATTATATATACAAGCACATATAGCCATATGTATATGTATGGATGTATATATATATATATATATATATATATATATATATATATATATATATATATATATATATATATATATATATATATATTATATATATATATATATTATACTCATAGATATGTATGTATAATTTTAAATTTTGCTTCATTTCTTGTTGTTTCTCAATTCTTCCTTTAACATCAACATTCTGAGAGACCATTTTCTGTTCACTGTATTTATTTATTTATATATTTACTAAATTATTGTACTATTGTTGTTTTCTTTTGGGAGTTGTTGATGATGTTATTGCTATTATTGTATTTCTCTTTATTCTCCCTCTCTTCCTCTTCTTCTTCTTTTTCTTCTTCTTCTTCTTCTTCTTTTTCTTTTTCTTCCGCATTTCCTTCTTCATCTTCTCCATCTCCTTCTCCTCTTCCTCCTCCTGTTTCTTCCTCTCCAGCTTCCTCTCATCCTTTTGCTTTTATTTTCTTTGTCTCTCACCACACCTCTCTCTCCTCCCTCTTTTCACTTCGTTGTTGCCAATTTATAAAGCTAATGTGAATTTTACCTTCCGGGAACCACTACGCATTTCCTCAATCCGTCGTCAATGTATTTTTCTTGCCTAATATTTTACACTGTTTGTACCAACCCACTTCATACTTCATCTCTATTCTTTCAATGTTTCTCTATTTCCCTCTCTCTCACGTTCACGCTCTTTCGTTCCATCTTACACACACTTTCTCTCTCACTGATTCTCAGAACACACTTTCCCTCACTCTATCTTATACACTTTCTCTCGCTCTCATTTTCTCATATCGTTTTCTTGTTTCTCCTTATTATCTCTGTCTATCACTCATTTATTCACACTCAACTTGCTTTCATACAACACAAACTATCATTAATTTTTTCCCCCTTACAAATACATATGCAAATATATATATATATATATATATATATATATATATATATATATATATATATATATATATGTATATGTATATACAAACACATATCGATAAATATACCCTTATATATATATATATATATATACGTAATTGCCTGTTTCTCTCATTCTCTTTCCCCACGTATGCTCACAAATATACATGGTATCTATGTACATTCATGCATACATACATTCCTTCATACATGCATATATATATATATATATATATATATATATATATACACGTACATATATATATATGTATGTATATATATATATAGTTATATATATATATATATAGTTTTTTATATATATATATATATATAGTTATATATATATATATATATGTATATATATATAATATATATATGTGTGTATGTATGTATGTATGTATGTATATAAGAATATTTATGCGAAACCTTGTGTGTATGTGAATGTGTGAATTTCTCTATGCCTCATTTTCTGAGACGTATATAGAAAGAAGAAAGCACAAATTCAAATTTAGAGGCGAGTTAAAACACGCATACATACAAACAAGCACCGTTATATATATATAATATATATATATATATATATATATATATATATATATATATATATATGTATATATACGGTGTGGATGTGTAAGAATGCATACATATATGTGTGCGTTACTTGGTATAGGCGTGTATACATTAGTACATAATGTTTTCCCTTCTCTCTATATATGTCTTTCCTTTCACTTTTCCTAAATCTTTGTCATTCTCTCAATCTATTTCCTTCCTATCTTCGTCTCTGGTGTCTCTCTATAACGCAGTATTTAGCGCTCTTTTACTCACGCTCTCTTTCTCTCTCTTTATCTCTCTCTCTCTCACCCCAATTCCACCTACACACTATCACTCTAAGTTTCACCGCATATTTTCTTTCACAATATCCACCGCGTTTCACACATTTATAATCAACTTCCTCTTTTTCATACACCTCTCTAATTCTAAATTGCCTTTGTCTTTCTTTCATATCATCATTTTCTCTTTCTGTCTCTCTGTATCTCTCTCGCTCTTATTCTCTCTTTCTCTCTCCGTCCCTCCTGCCACATCTCTCTTCATTTTATCTACATTTCAATTTATCTTTCTGTATAACCTCATGTGTATATATTCGAAATGCCTTTATCTGAATAATCGAGGGAAAAATTAGTTCAACTGAAAAGTTGCGTCTTCTGCCCTCTGGTGGCGGATAAGATGAAACAGCATCGACAATAGAAATGAGAAACATTTCACTAACTGGGAATTTTGTTCTGTTTTGTAACAGTGAAAATGGAGGTGGGCAAATAATAAGGGAGGTAAATAGAAGGAAGTGAGGGAAGATGGTTGGGAGGAAAATGGAAGGGGTATAGACAAAGTAGTGAGTGAAAGACGACGAAAGAGAGAGAGAGAGAGAGGGGGGGATAGCGGGGTGTTGAGGGGAAGGTGTAGGGTTTTTTTACAACATAATACATCCGTTGCAATAGAATAAGGAAGGTGTCGATTATGGCGATAATATTAACAACAACAACAACGACAATAATGATAATAATAGCGATAATAATAACAATAACAACAGCAATAATAATAATAATGATAATAACAATAAAAGCAACAACAACAACAACAATAATAATAATAAAAAATAAACATAGCAACAATAAAAACAACACCACTAACACCATTAACAACAGCAACAACAACAACAACAAGAGAAACAGCAACAACTAAAAAACAAAGGAAACAACAACGGTAGTAATGAAAATAGCAATTAAAATAGAAATAGCAATGAAAATATTAAAATTGATTATTATAGTGACAGTGGTTGTCTTGACGATAATGCGATAATGCTGGTGATTTATATTAATATTACTACTATTATTATCATTATTGTTGTTATTATTATTTTTATTATTATTATTATCATTATTATTATTATCATTATTATTATCATTATTATTTTTATTATTATTATTATTATTATTATTATTATTATTATTATTATTATTATTATTATTATCATCATTATTATTATTATTATTAGTGGTGGTAGTAGTAGTAGTGGTATTGTTAATATTATTATTGTTATCGTCATCATCGTCATCATCATAGCCATCATCATTATCATCATTCTCCTCCTCCTCCTCCTCATCATCATCATCAACATCATTATCATCATTATTATTATTATTAAGATGGAGGAGGATGGCAACGATGAGGGGTAGAATCACGTCGCATTTGTAAGTGTCATCATCATCATCATCATCATCATCATCATCATCAACATCATCATCAGCAACATCATCATCATCATCATCATCAACAGTAGCAGCAGCGGCAAAAGCTGCAGTATCAGCAGCAGTACCATGATAATTATGAGTATAATTCTTATTAATATTGTTATTTTCCTTGCTGCATGCTGTTGCTAGTTTTTAACTTTTTACATTATCATTAGCGTTATTAAATCTTCTTCTTCTTCTTCTTCTTCTTCTTCTTCTTCTTCTTCTTCTTCTTCTTCTTCTTCTTCTTCTTCTTCTTCTTCTTCTTCTTCTTCGTCTTCTTGATGTTGCTGTTGATGATGTTGCTGCTGCTGCTGCTGCTGCTGCTGCTACTACTACTACTACTACTACTACTACTACCACCACCATCATCAGCAGCATTGTCATCGTTATTATCATCATCATCATCATCATCATTATTATTATTATTATTATTATTATTATTATTATTATTATTAATATTGTTATTATTATTAATATTATTATTATTATTATTATTATTATCATCATCATCATCATCATCATCATTATTATTATTATTATTATTATTATTATTATTATTATTATTATTATTATTATTATTATTATTATTAACATTGTTGTTGTCTTGTTGTTGCTGCTGCTGCCACCGCTGCTGCAGCTACCACTACTTCTATTGCTAGCAATAGTATTGGCATGATAATACCGATGATCTAGAATATCAAGATGGCAAAGTGATGATGATGATGATGATGATGATGTGGAGCAGAAGGAGGAGAAGAAGGAATAGGAGGGGGGATGAGGCGTGTGGTGATGATCAACGACAATTATAGAATGATAATAGAAACATTAGGTTATAGAATTCTTGTACGATACCAAGTGTATTAAATTATTAAGTTATCGCTAAAATATAAATAAAATTGGACTGCCGTTTTGGCAGCTTAAAACATTAAGTTTAGAGAAAATTTATTAATTCATTTATTACTACAACATTTTTGCTGTTGTTTTTGTTGTTATTGTTGCTCCAAATTTTTGTTTCGATAATCTACTGGAACAGCTCAACTTCCGATGTTAAATTGTTTCCCTTGAGAAAAAGGTATCAACTTTATTCAATGGCTTTCTGTTTTGTATTGCTATTTTTTTTATCTCTTCCATTCAAGTTTTGTTAGAAATTATAATTTGATTACTAATTTTGAATTCGTCTGGAGTCTAATTTAGCTTTCATCTCTCTAAGATTGATCGATTAGATACCAGTAATTTACTATGAGAATAAATACGGATCTGCTCTAACGAGTCATAATGGGGAGTTCTTTCTGCTTTTTTTTCTTCTTAAAAGAACTGTAGCAAATAAAAGTAATCGAAGAAATGACAAAGCTGCAATCGTTCTTGGTCGTGAACTTCTTCATATTTATCATCGTCGCGGTACATATTCATTTTGCTCCACCTTGTCTTTGTCAACCCCATCTTCCTCCCCCACTCCTCCTTTTCCTCCTCATCATCATTATAATCATCATGAACCCCATCCTCATTCCCGTCCTCATTAACGTCGTCAATTTCTACTTTCACATCGTCATCATCGTGGCCGATACCAATGATCATCACCATCACTCTCGGATATAACGATCATAAGGATGATGATGATGATGACAATGATGACGATGACGATGATGATGATAATCATGCATCATCATCATCGTCATCATCGCTGGCGTCGTTTCCCCACATCCACCATTCTGCCATATACGCCGTCATCGTCGCTGTCTTTGCTATCATAATCATCGGCGTCATCTCATCGTCATCATCGTTACCCCTACTTCTGCACCGCTACAATCCCCCTCTTCCTCCTCCTCCTCCACATCATCATCATCATCAACATCATCATCACCACCACCACCACCACCACCACCACCATCATCATCATCATCATCAATGTTATTCGTCAAAAGGAATTACTTCATTTATTTAGTGAAACCACAATTTACGTGATTACCATCACTGATATGTTACAACCAAGAAGAAAATCAAGTGTAACGACGAATAGTAGATAATACCGGTGACATGAGGACGACTTTTAAAGGATAGGAATTATTGTTGCTCGATTCAACCTCAGTATATTGTTGATGCTTTGAGATGGAATAATATCATGCAAAATGAACACAATCAGGGTGAATTCTACTTATATCTGAGCCAAGGGGGCAAGCTTCGACGCAATAGTTCGATTGTTGAGGCAAGGTCTAATATCGTAAAAAAACATAAATAAAGAAGGTCATATTGGATAATGTGGTAGACAATGTGTCGTTCTTGAAAATAGATCTATCGGTTCGTAGCTTGATTGCATTTGGTATAATAGAACGGCTACTTCGTGCGGGATGACATAAAAATAAACAAGAACATTAAAAAATTAATATCATCATCGTCATCAACAGCGTCATCATCTTCTGCGTCGTTGTCGTCGACATCCTACTCCTCCTTCACTTCCTCATTATCATTATCATCATTCGTTGTCATCATCATTCGTTGTCATCATCATCATCGTCATCATCATCATCATCATCAACGTCATCCTCATCGTCATCATCATCATCATCGTTATCATCATTATCGTGGTCATCATCGTCGTCATCAACATCATAATCGACGACATCGTTTTCCTCATCGTCCTCATCATCTCTATCATCCTCTGCATCGTCATCGCCGCTTCATCATCATCACCGTCAACACCACCACCACTATTTTCATGAACGTCTGGGATGACACTGGGGCCAAACTATATCGAACCAAATTCATTGATGTGGAGAGGGGAGATTTCATAAATGAGCAACTGCAAACCTTGTTCAAAATATGTTGCATCTTATCTAGGCCTGCACCTACATGTGCAGTTACACGCTCAGTGTTGTCTGAAGGATGCAATATAGTTTACAGATTTCAGAGATAGAAAGTTCAAGTTTTGCGGAATGTTTACTTCATTATATATTTTCAACAGTGCGATGGTTTGACTCTAAAACACTCCTTTCTTTTGCAACAGCATTTGTAAACAAACTCATTTATTTTGTTTTTAGAAGCGTCGAATGTCTATCGTATTTACAGAAAATAAAGTAATACTTCAAGCGCAGTATGGCCGTAAAAGCAGCAGAAAGATTGTGTATTTTTACCTTTATAATGTATTTTTACCTTTATAAGGTGGCTGTCTGTTGACAGCTTTTTTCTCTTATGACGGTAATAAAACCCAATCTTTCTGCTGTTTTCACGACTATACTATATTCGAAATATTACATTCTTGTCTGTACAATACCATTTTCTTTTGTGTAGAACTATGGGCTTTCTTTTTACTTAATGAGTGTATGAGGTCTCTTTTGCAGGAGCCGTGTACTGATGCAGAAAATGAGAGACATGCTATGAGCATTAGAGGCGTGGTATGAACTCTTGTCAAACAGTCGTTTCTCCTTAAGTCATGCAATGCCGAGCTGGTGTCATTAAGCTGAGAAACATATCAGCTCTGTCAATCAAGAACAGGCAATATTACCTTAAAAATTACCTCACAGCTTTCGTTTACTTCATTTCATTGTAAATGTTTGAATCAACTCAAAGCTACGCTAGAAGACATGACACTTTCCCAAGATGTGTGTGCTGGGATTGAAATCACAACAACGTGGATGGGAAATGAACTTCTTGACAAGACAGTAATTTCTGTGAACATCGTAACTAAACAACCAGGTTTTGCTAGTGTATAATAGTATAAACCTTCATTATATTGCCGATATTTGATTAAACAGCACACGATAGATGAATAGCAATGTTCTCCGCAAAGGAAAAAAGAAAACGATCGCTCTACAACGGCATGAAGGATGAAAATATTATGAACAAGAAATCATTCCACCAAAGCTTATCGTTGTCCTCTATTGATACTGACAAATGCCAGAAACTGGCGTCATTCATTCAAAGGATAGAATTAAAAATGGAACGAAATGGAGTTGAATCTGAAACATTTTAGTTCTATCTCTAATGTATTGAATAAATAGATTCGACTTTGGGCATGTGACTATCAAAGCAGCTTTAAGATAAGAAAACAGGTCTAAGAACGACGTGTTTCGAAATATTGATTCATTTCGTGGTAAGAGACACTCAGTTTGATGTATTAGGGAATATTGCTGTGAGATAGCGAAACATTTAAGTCCAAGGCCATTAGGAGTGTAATCGAAATACATTTCCATAATGGAGAATAAAAACCTCGTTGAGATCGTGCCAAAGAAGGGAGCAGCACCTTGGCATGAAGAACAAACAATAAAATAAAATGAAATGGTCCCCAAAAGAATGCCAACTATTATTACATTTAAAGGTGCCAATGATAACATTTGTTTCTGTAGTTTAAACTGACATATAATAGGCCTAGATTCTGTTAGCTATAATACTGAATACTATCTACAAATGCATTACAAATAATACAAAATCAGTCAGACATTCCTCGAATATATCCCTCTCCCCCAAAAGATTATTAAATATTCTTTCTTCTTCTATAGGCACGACGAAAAATTTGCGGAGGAGACTTATAGATTAAATCAACCACAGCGCGTAACTGGTACATATTTTATCAACCCCGAAATGGTGAAAGGTAAAGATATTTCGACGAAATTTGAGTGCAAAATGTAAAGACAAACGAAATGACAATTAACATTTATCGCGGCGTAATAAAGATTGTGACAGCTTGCTGCCTTTTTTTGGACCATTAAATATCAGAGAGCAATTTACGAAGATAAGTCTTTGTGACAACTACTACGGAGGTCAGCTGAAAAGTACATAAGTTGACCATGACACTCTCATGAAATGTGACCAAATGAGGTTTGTTTTCCCCCTTGCAATTCACTCACTTTTTCCATCAGTGTTGCAGTGCTTCGATCCCATTGGTGATCTAAAAACTCATCAACAGAATGTTGAGGAATAGATGATAATCAGTTGGGGCCAAATCAGGAGAAAAGGGAAGCTTATTAACCAATTCAGAACTACTGTCATATACTGCAGCCATTGAAACCTAAAACTTGTATGCTGGAGCATTATCTTAATGAAATAAGGCCCCTTACGTTAGTTTTCTTGGGTATTTGAGTTTTATAGCCTTTCGTAAGTGCTTAAGCATGATGGCATAGTACTCCTCATTGATGGCGCATTACTTTTCAAGATATTCAAGAACAAAAATGCCTTTTGGATTCCAAAAGACTGAAGCCATAACTTTCCCTTCAAATAAAACAATATTGGCCTTATTTGGAGCAGGCGAGGAGGGGGCGTTTCCACTGCATGTATTGTCTCTTTGTCTCTGACTGAACGAGATGAACCCAACCAGCTGGATTTGCCTCAAACAATGTCAAATGTTCTCGTGATCTGATCAGCCTGGTGTACTTTTGATCAGGTGACAGAGGATATGGCAGCCACGGAACAGAAACATTTTGTCCTGGTATATACTAATAGCGTTAGCTATTTGATTTATACTGTCCTCCATCACCATGTGATGAACACGATAACTGTTTTTCTGCGTGGTTGCAGTTTCAGGACGACCAGACTTTAAGTCATCATTAAAACTCTCCATTCACCTCCTAAATTCAGTTTCCCGCTTTTACACTGTTACTAAAGTTGGAGCGTTATCTTTTAATTTAGTAACCATGTCTTTTCTGCTGGCACTTGGTAACAACACGATGCCAAATTTTGTCGTCTATCAAAAGAAGTCGCTTCTAGTTACATTTGAAGTCAGATGTCAATTTAGCTGAAAGGAAATAATGCAGTTATTAATAATAACACAAACGCATAAATATATGCATGTAGAGAGGTGGGGCAAAAGAGAATGAATGAGAGAGCGCCGTTAAAAGAGTGGTGAATAACACTAATGAATATAAAGTGCAAAGAGCAATTGAATGAATCGTTATTGTTCCCAAGTTATTCTAAAATAATGAAGGAAAGCGGCAAACTTATAAACAGACTGATCTGACAAAAAATAGAAAAGAACGATTTTATGGGAAGGCAGTGCTGAGGTTCTATATGAAATGAACTGTTGATAATATGCAGGGTATTAGGAAGAAACAGCGTGTAGTGTATCAAGTAGAGATGGAATGTTATAAGTTTGTAGCTAGGATCCTTAGGTTGGAACTGGTTACTAATAGAGTTGGATGAATAACAGGGTAGTGATTCTGAATTTGCAGAGTAAGGCAGAAAACCGTTCATCATATATAATACAGAGTTACGTGAGAGAAGACCAAACACAACAAGAAATACAATAACTTAGAATTGGGAGTTTCAAGCAGTTTGTTGCTTAGTACGTTCGCTTCATCGATCACAAGAGGGAAAATGTAAACGAATTTCTAAACAAGACAGTTAATTTATGGGTACGTCGTAACTATACGGTCAATTTTGCTAGCACAGGACTTTATTATATTAGCAGTATTTATTTATCTGGCTCCCGGTAAATGAACAGCAGTGTTTTACCGTATTGCAAAACTTAAAAATAAGTGGCCGATCTACAATTGTATGAAGAATGAAATATTTCGAAGAAAAAAAAATCATTAAATCAAGGCTTTATTGCTGTACACTACTGTAACTGACAAAAAAAAAAAAAAAGAAGTATCTTCAAGCTTTCAAGAAGTAGAATTAAAAATGGAACGAAATGCAGTCGAACTTGAAGCATTTGACTGATTTCTGTTATAATAAATATAAATACATTCAACATTGGGTAAAGCAGCTTTAAGATAAGAGAATAGGCCTAAGAATGACGTGTTTTGTAATATTGATTTATTTCTTGGTAGGAGACACATAGGTTAATCTATAAGGGAATATTGCTGTGAGATAGCAAAACGTTTATGTCCAAGGCCATTAGGAGTGTAATAGAAATACATTTCCATAATCGAAAATGAAAACCTCGTTGAGGTCGTGCCAGAGATGGAGCAGTACCTTGGTATGGAGAATAAACAATTAAATAAATGAAATGGTCCCAAATGGAAGAGGACTGATACATTTATAAGTGCCAATGATAACATTCGCTTCTAGTTTGGACTGACATATAATAGGCCCAGATCCTGTAGACTGTAATACTGAATATTATCTACAAAGGCATCGCTAATGTTGATTTCGAAATTTGGTACAAGGCCTGCAATTTCGGAGGAGAGGTAAGTCAGTTACATCGACCCCGGTGCTCGACTGGTACTTATTTTATCGACCACGAAAGATGAAAGGCAAAATCGACCTTAGCGGAATTTGTGAAGACGGGCGAAATGGCGTTAAGGATTTTGCCTGGCGAGTTAACGATTCTGCCAGCTCGACGCCTGAAATGCATCACAAATATTACAAAGCCAGTCTGGCTCTCACCGACTATATTTTACTCCCACCAAACTAAGGTAGTAGTGGACTATTAAATATCGGTGCAAAGTTTAAGATGGGTCTTTGAGATGACCTCTGGTTCCCTAAATATTGTGCCTGCTACTTGTACATTATGTTGACTGAAATCGCATCAAATTTAATTAATCTATTCTTACAGCATTTTCATTGAAAATGCTGTAAGAAATTGCTACTAAAATCTAAACCTACATCTACGGAAAAAACCCCCAGATAAATAAGAAGACAAGCTACAAAAAATAGTCTATCTTCCTCACAATCATACACATCTTCTAAACCAAGAAGCAATCAGCAGTTATTTTAGTTCAAAGTATACGCTTACAAAGTAAAAAGATACGGTATGTCCGGAAAGTTGTTAAATATAGATCAGCTCAAGAAGATCAGACTCGGAGCTAAAATACAACCAGAAGGCATGCGCTAGTAGACAATATTTCCGAGAATACAATGTCCTGCATAGACACATCATAACATTCTGGTCTGGATTAATGGGTCAGCCTCAGTTACACCTTAATGGATTATCTTCAACAGACTCATTAAAAGTAATGTCTTCAATTCCTACACAAGAGCCTGCAAATGTTGCTTTCATAATTTAATTTCTGAAATAATTCACTGCATATTCTTCAGCTAGCCTATACTATGATAACCTTGGTTAGCTACTCTCCATAGAGCAGTTACCAAAGTTTAGTTCCCAAAGAGAAAACGTAGTTATAATCGGACGACTCTCTTAGAATATCATGCTGTGAAGATACAACGTAGATTTATCATATGGAAAGGCCACCTGATTAGCACGTGTTAGGCACGGCATCCTTTCCCATGGGCATACAGATGTTTTGGAGAGATAAAGAAACTATTTTTATTTGAAAAATAATAACAAAAAATACCACATACGAGTTGAAAAATAACGCGATAACACATGGACTGCGCATGGGGATTTTATTGTTGGTCAGGCTTAATCGTGTACAATGTATACAGATGAATGAAAATAGAGAAAAAAATAGGAATAGAAAATTATCACATATGGGAAATGTGATATTTTCCTTCCCTTTTTATTAATATGTCAAACGACCGAACAGACATACATACTCAAAACATACACACACGGTCACAAATCATACATACATACATACATATATATATATATATATATATATATATATATATATATATATATATATATATATATATATACACACTTATAGAAGTAGAGAAATCAAAGGTGGGACTTCGTTAAAAGACACCAGAGACCCAGACCTCTGAATGAATGATACTAATGAATATAAAGTGCAAAGGGCAATGGAATGAATCATTATTGTTCTCAAGTTATATTGAAATAATGAAGCAAAACCTCGAACTCATAGTGCAGTCTACACTGACAAAAATATAAAGAGCGATAGTGAGGTAAGGCAATACAGAGTGTCTATCGGAAAGTCAGCGTAGGAAAAGATGTGGATAGTAGGGAGAGATGTGAGGGAAGATAAAGACAGTGTACAGTACTTCAGTATAGATAGGATGTTGTGGATTTGTAACTAGATCATTTAGGAGCAAATTAGTTGTCATTGGAATTAGAACGAACAAATAACAAGGAAGTGACTTGGGACTTGCAGTGTAAGTCTGACAACGGCTCATTATGTATGATGCAAAGAAATCTGAGAAAGATATGAAACAAAGTAAGAAGAAAACATTATTTTGGAAATTTCAAGTGGTTTGTTCCTTTGTATGCATCACAGGAGAAGTAAAAAATAGTCTGGTTTGTTGTGGACCAAAATTCCTGGACGTTCTCAGGCAATAGCAATGCTGTCCGCTAGCATGGAACGAATTCATAAGGTAGGGAAGATATTAGCAAAAAATATCTTATTTTTGTTACCTGATGACATGAATGCAAAGCCAATTGAACTTAACAAATACGTACATGTACATACGTGTACATACATATACACACACGTACACACGCACCCACATACATACATTCATCCGTCCATCCATCAATCCATCCATCCATATATATATATATATGTGTGTGTGTACATATATATACATATATAAACACAACATATATATATATATATATATATATATATATATATATATATATAATATATATATATATATTATATATATATATACATACATATATATATACATATATATATATATATATATATATATATAGAAATTCGGGGTGAGTACTTGATAATTATAAGCACCTGTGTATACCGTTTGGTGGTGTAGGTGGTGGAGTAAATTGATCAAAATAAAATAAAAACATGATGCGAAGGATTCAGCGGTACATATGTTTCGGGCCTTTATTAGACAGATTTATAACAATGCATAATGTATGTCTGTGGCCTTCTTCAGCCGCGCACAACAGCTTCCACAAGGACATGTGTTACATCAAAAATTCTTGGTTGGGGATGCAAATCCTCTCATTCGCGTACGACATAATGCGGCAGCAGCATAGAATTGAAGCGTCCATCTCTTTCTTCTCTCAATGTAGAATGAGGAAAATTGGATGTTGAGGTAATGTAAATAAATAAATACATATATAGACGTGAAGATGGAGGGGCGAGAATTCGGGACGAGGGATAAAAAATGTATAAAAGGTGTAAGTATAGAAAAATATAAAAATGTAGAGCATAAAGATATAAAGAGTTATAAGGAGATGTAAAGGGGGTATACAGAATATAAAGAAATATAAAGAAATATAAATAAATGTAAAGGCATAAGGTTATAAAGTAAAAATAGAAATAGAAATAAAAGTAAAAAAAACATGATAAAAACATGATAAAAATGTAAAAGAATGTAAAGATAAGGGATGTGTAGAGGTTACGGACCAAGCATGGTGGTCAGGAGATTGATAAAATTTAGTTGTAGAATTGTCAGTAAATCAACAGTTTCGTCTGGGGACCTAATGTGTTGTAAATCAGAGCTGATGAGCATTTAATCTGGTTCCTTGAATTAAATGGACTTCTAGTACATACATATCATCATGGATACATACACCCACATACACGCGTACATATACGCCTCCAAGCCTATAAGCATACACACGCACTCGCGTGTAAACATGTACATAAACACACACGCACCCACACGCACGCGCGTACACATACATACATACAACAGAATATCCGCATGTATACACGGACACTATACGCGTACACACTCACATGTACATACGTGCGCCCATCCCTACATACACACACGTATATGCCCACGCCTCTAGGTCTAGATATAAGATATTAAAGGATGTATATAAGAACGTATGTAAAACATCACGTACTCATGTATATACGTGTACGCACACACGGCTGTGTGTCCGTATGTGCGTGCACATATACACTCATATACACACACAGAGACACACGCGCATATGGGTATAGCTATAAGATATCGAAATATGTATGTACATATATGCGCGTGCATATGTATGTATGCGTATACACACGTACGCGGACGCTCGTATAGTCAAAAAGTGGATCCATAGGTAAGTAAATAAACATATATAGAGGTGTAAAGCGATAAGTTAGGGGTAAGAATGAGGGTAAGGGTAAAAATTAGAAATAAAAAATACAGTATAAAATAAGAAATACAATGTAATAGTTAGAAATGAAATATAAGAATTATAAAAATTATAAGAGTTAAGAAGCTTTTCTCCGAGGTACCGGATCTTCAGGGGGGTCTATACAGAGACGACGCTCTCTTCATATACCCCACCAACAATAGGAGTAAACTAGAAAGAATTAGGAAAAAGATCAGGCTTTTTTTTCAAATCCTTCAATCTTAAACTAGAATTTATGACCAATACTAAAATAGTAAACTTCTTAGATGTTACGTTAGATTTGAATAAGCACCTTCACCACCCGTATAGGAAACCCGAAGAAACTACCAAATACATCCATACCTCTTCCAACCATCCACCCTGTATAATTAGCACCACGGTCCAAGCCATCTCAGACAGACTGACAAAACTATCCTCTAATAGAGAAATTTTCAATAATCATGCACAACACTACAACCAGGCTCTCTATAGTGCCGGGTATAACCAGAGAATATCATATGTAGACCACCCGGGAGCGTCCGTCGGCCATAAAACTCCAAATTATAATCGAACTCAGCACTCAACACACACTAGCGATAATTCTAATTTAAACTCCAAGCAACGTATAGGAAATAGGCGAACTAATAGAATAGCACACAATAGTAACCCTCCCAACGAGAGCAATATAGATCCTATTAGGAGAAATAGAAGGGATAATAGTAGATTACGCAAATATATATGGTTCAACATACCTTACAACTTAGCAGTTAGGGGTAAGTTATGTAATGGAATATTCTCTATAATTTCCAACAACTTCCCACCCACCCACAAGTATAGAAGTATCTTCTCCAACAAAACTATTAGGATTTCCTACTCTACCTTGCCCAACATGAGCTGCCTCATAGCTAAACATAACTATATTAATATTAGAACAGCTAGATCAAGAGCAAACCATAGCGACCAACAGAACCCCCCTCATCTAGACAGTAGACAATATAACCAGACTGGCAGCCATACTACCCAAACAGTTAGTAATAACACCCGCCAACACAACAGAGGAAATACTACACCCATCAACAACCAGGAGGATACCAACGCCCCCACTCGTATTGCAACATCTCCGCCTGGGATTAGCAGCACACGACCGAATAATGCAACGCAATGCAACTGCAGATGTGCATCAGAGTGCCCGCTGCAGGGCGCATGTAGGGCGAAAAACTTAATATATTCATGTGAGGTGAGTACTCAGTTTAACACACTCTCCTATATTGGTTGCTCAACCTCCTGGAAATCCAGATACTACAACCACCGGTCCTCGCTGAGACACAGACATAAGCTAACAGCAGCACCTCCCTCTCTAAAAGAATTTGGAATTAAAAGACAAATGCATAGGCTTCAAACTCAGATGGTCCATCATCGGATCAGCTGCACCTTATTTAAATAATAGAGCAGGATGCCAACTATGTTGTGTAGAACTCCTGAACATCTTGAAATTCAAAGACAAACACAATCTTATTAACAAAATGTCAGAGTTCAAACCATCCTGTATACACAAACTTATTAACACTTTCAAATACTTCAAAGTTTAGGTCTTATACCAACTCCCCCATGCAATTTCCTCTCACCCGGTGCAACCTGTCGGCTCCAACACATCCCGCTTTCCTATATGTGCGTGTATATGCGTATGTGTGTGTGTATGTATATGTATGTGCACATATGTGTACGTATGTGTACACATATATATATATATACATGTGCGTGTGTGTGTGTGTGTGTGGGTGTGCGTATGGGCATATACGGTTCTCTGCATTTTCCTCCTATATATACAAATTTTGTCTCCCATATATGACTTCTTTTCCCTAAATATTTCTTCTCCTACACCCATATCCTCCCTATATAGTCTCTTTAATTCCCTATATCTATACCCTTTCACATTTCTAACTCGGATGTTGAACGCACACCGCCAAACTCCACTTCCCACCCTTCTAATTTTCAGTTCCCCCCGCCCGCCCCTACGTTTAACACACACCTCTAACTTTCAACCACCTTCATGTCATGTTAAACTTTACCAAATTATATTTTTATCTTATTTTATACTATTCTTATTTTTACTTTTATTTTTACTTTTATCCTACTTCCATTTATTTTTATTTTTACTTTTATTCTACTTCCATTTATTCTCATTTTTATTTTCATCCCTTACCTTAACCGTGGTGCTAATTATACAGGGTGGATGGTTGGAAGAGGTATGGATGTATTTGGTAGTTTCTTCGGGTTTCCTATACGGGTGGTGAAGGTGCTTATTCAAATCTAACGTAACTAAGAAGTTTACTATTTTAGTATTGGTCATAATTCTAGTTTAAGATTGAAGGATTTGAAAAAAAAGCCTGATCTTTTTCCTAATTCTTTCTAGTTTACTCCTATTGTTGGTGGGGTATATGAAAGAGCGTCGTCTCTGTATAGACCCCCCTGAAGATCCGGTACCTCGGAGAAAAGCTTCTTAACTCTTATAATTTTTATAATTCTTATATTTCATTTCTAACTATTACATTGTATTTCTTATTTTATACTGTATTTTTTATTTCTAATTTTTACCCTTACCCTCATTCTTACCCCTAACTTATCGCTTTACACCTCTATATATGTTTATTTACTTACCTATGGATCCACTTTTTGACTATACGAGCGTCCGCGTACGTGTGTATACGCATACATACATATGCACGCGCATATATGTACATACATATTTCGATATCTTTAGCTATACCCATATGCGCGTGTGTCTCTGTGTGTGTATATGAGTGTATATGTGCACGCACATACGGACACACAGCCGTGTGGCGTACACGTATATACATGAGTACGGATGTTTTACATACGTTCTTATATACATCCTTTAATATCTTATATCTAGACCTAGAGGCGTGGGCATATACGTGTGTGTATGTAGGGATGGGCGCACGTATGTACATGTGAGTGTGTACGCGTATAGTGTCCGTGTATACATGCGGATATTCTGTTGTATGTATATATGTGTACGCGCGTGCGTGTGGGTGCGTGTGTGTTTATGTACATGTTTACACGCGAGTGCGTGTGTATGCTTATAGGCTTGGAGGCGTATATGTACGCGTGTATGTGGGTGTATGTATCCATGATGATATGTATGTACTAGAAGTCCATTTAATTCAAGGAACCAGATTAAATGCTCATCAGCTCTGATTTACAACACATTAGGTCCCCAGACGAAACTGTTGATTTACTGACAATTCTACAACTAAATTTTATCAATCTCCTGACCACCATGCTTGGTCCGTAACCTCTACACATCCCTTATTTTATTCTTTTACATTTTTATCATGTTTTTATCATGTTTTTTTACTTTTATTTCTATTTCTATTTTTACTTTATAACCTTATGCCTTTACATTTATTTATATTTCTTTATATTTCTTTATATTCTGTATACCCCCTTTACATCTCCTTATAACTCTTTATATCTTTATGCTCTACATTTTTATATTTTTCTATACTTACACCTTTTATACATTTTTTATCCCTCGTCCCGAATTCTCGCCCCTCCATCTTCACGTCTATATATGTATTTATTTATTTACATTACCTCAACATCCAATTTTCCTCCTCATTCTACATTGAGAGAAGAAGAGATGGACGCTCAATTCTATGCTGCTGCCGCATTATGTCGTACGCGAATGAGAGGATTTGCATCCCCAACCAAGAATTTTTGATGTAACACATGTCCTTGTGGAAGCTGTTGTGCGCGGCTGAAGAAGGCCACAGACATACATTATGCATTGTTATAAATCTGTCTAATAAAGGCCCGAAACATATGTACCGCTGAATCCTTCGCATCATGTTTTTATTTATTTTGATCAATATATATATATATATATATATATAATATATATATATATATATATATATATATGTATATATGTATATATATATATAATGGAGATAAATAGGGAAAGAGAGAAGGGGAGAGAAAGAAGGCGAAGGCTCTTCATCGTTCGTCGATGAGGATAGGGTTATTCGAACAACTGAAGAAAAATTAACGTACATGTACTTAAGTAAGCTACAAACACGTATGCTATTAACGAAATTCTCAGTGTTTTGAAAATGCTGTGCCATGTGGATTGAATTTTTTAGGATTGTATTCAGTTTCCATCTTCTCACGAGCGAGATATGAGTCGACTAGAGTCTGTAGTAAATATCATTTGCGCTAGATTCCAAACAGGAGGATTGAAACTGAGACGGAATGCTGTAGGAATGGGAAAGTATATGCTTGAAAGATGTGGGTGGTGAGAAATGCGTGGTGGAGACAATTTTTCTCGTTTGATAAAGGAGGATTTTATTTGTTGTGCAGCTGACATGTAGCTAAACGAATAAACTTTTATAGGTTGTCATGTAGCAGATAAATCATATTCAACTCTCCATCTGTGTTTCTTGAAGATTCTCTTACATCTTTATAATATGCATTCGGTTTGTCTCAGATGTTGGTGTTTGAAGATTTCTTTCAAGAAATTTTAAAAACGGTTCTTTCTTAAAGGCAGGCTCATATATATTATGTCCTAAAAAGAAATATTGGAATATTCCAATATGTTTGTTTAACTTCTATTTATAAATGTATAAATATAGATATATGTACTATATAACTACATATCGATACTTACACATGCAGATAAATGCCTATAGATAATACAATTCTTCGTAGAGATATGCATCTATAAGTAGATATATACATAATCGATTGGCCTTAATGTTCGCTCACTTTACTCCTTTGCGCATATGTACACGTTAGATACTTGATACCCTTCATGTTTTACTTTCGCACGTGTAATCGTTTGATACTTGACACAGTAAGGTAGTTTGACACGAACCTGCGATGACATAGGTTGTACTTTATTTGCTCGGGGTCACTCTCAAATTGGAGAACCAAAATGCACATTATT
>NC_043003.1:33194400-33251900 GCF_006345805.1 Octopus sinensis
GAACCCAGTTTCGAAATTCTCCCAAGACATCTGTTGAAGGCTAGAGGATCTTATCAATTACATATGTCCACAGACAATTCCTTTTCCACAGTCCATCGATCAGTTTTAGATGTCAAATATCGATAATATGTATGCAATCATATATACAAGGTCTGCTTTTTATATACCTCACCGGGTGATTTGACATTAAAAATGTATGTAAGTATTCAGAATTGTGAACTCCACTTTTTCTATGTGCATTTGGACCAGATTCATCTCTTGAGATGAGTTTGAAATGTTGGAAACAAAACCCCTAGTTGCGGAAACTATATATTTCCATAATTCTATAGGCTTGGAGGAGAATGAAAAGGACTTAATTTTTTTCTGGCGTGAACTCACATTTTGATGGGGTAAAAACGTCTAATTTAGTTTATACTGAGTCGGGTGTATACCTCTTCTCTCTAAATGTTGCAATACTTTTGTACTATCCAGAAGAATACTCTACGGAAATCATGCCTCCGGAAAATGTATTTAAAAAATTACCAAAGAATCCATAACTTCTACTGTTGCTTCTTCAGTAACAGAAAAATTCGAATGCTTTCCTGCTGCAGAAAATAATCCTCCGCAGAGATTTAAAAGATGATTTCTCTTCTAAAACTATCTCTTCTACTTTACAATAATATTCCTATTCACCTTCATGTTGGCTACATAGTCCCTCAAATTCAAAGACATTTTCGACTTTTCAAATGTAAATATACAATTTAGCATTCTCTAAAGTGTTAATATGACTTTGAATGATATAATTAGTCGCGCATGTGCATGCATGTAGACACACAGGGGCCGAAATATAATTCTGAATTATTTCCCTTTAATAATATGTACGAATCAGAAATCAAAAGCTGAAAAAGACAATGAATTTGATTAAATGATATTATGTAATTCACAGGTCAAAGAAGTGGTTTTCCGACAACACAACGAACATTTAGACCAGCAGTAATGAGTATTATCCTCACGTCGTAGCAGACATGTTAGCCTCGCCGGTTTCACTTACTTGTGCAGCGATTTCATTTGTTGTTAGGTGCCTGTTTCAAAGACTGGTAACTCTGATGAACTTATCCTGTGATTTAGAAGTCACTTTTGGACCACCTGAACAAGCTTTGTCGTTATTGTTTCTTGTTTCATTATATCTTACAATAGCGGAGCGGACGGCAGTGAAGGAAACTTTAACTTTTTTGACTATATCTTGAAAACTATAGCCTTCGCTATAGTTTTCAAGACATAGTCGATGCTTGGTCTATTTTCAGGTTATAAATTACTAGTGTTTGCCCATATTTGACTTGATTTTTAGAAATTTCACTTATTTCACTTATTTTTAATAATTAAGCCTAAAAAAAACAATGACACATTAAGTAATGTTATCTCATGATGTTATCTCAACCGACAGCACATAAGGAGTATAAATATTCAAAATTGACTCTAAAATGCTTTTGACAACATTCCCAAATAGGATTGCCCTCAAGAATAATGATTATTTGATATAAAACATCTATAAATAGCTCTATTCCATATACAATAAAACCTCAAACTTTATGCAGTAGGTTATTCCATATTTTTATATCGAAATCTTATCTGAATTGATGACATTGAACTGAAAATTCCACTTTGAATACATATACATACATACACACACACACACACACCACCACACACCACACACACACACACACATATGATACATATATATATATATATATATATATATATATACATATATACATATACATATACTAACATATACACACACACTCACACACTCAAACGCGTGCGCACATAAACACAGGCAGAAGCACAGACACACGCAGGCACACAAGCAAACACACACATAAATGTAACATTTCAGCACGTAAGACACATGTTAGACACTCAAATACCACAAAAACAGAACTTTAAACATTTATTATATGTGTTCATGTTTCTGTCGCAATAACTAAGATTCTGTTGTACGTATAAACAAACACACACACATATATTATTTGTATGTATGTATATATGTGTGTGTGTGTGTGGGTATGTATGTATTTACAGATATATATATATATATATATATATATATCTATATATATATAATATATATATATAATATATAATATATTTATATATATATATATATATATATATATATATATATTGATAGATAGATAGATAGATAAAGAAACATTGGGGAGAGAGGGAAGATACGTAAATAGCTACATAGATAAATAGATAGATAGATAGATAGCCAGATACATTGATGGGAAAATAGATAGAGGGATAGGGAGATGGATAAATTGAGAGGCTGGTAGTTAAAAGTATGGATGGCAGTGTCTGGAGATACGAATGTTTATAGGATTTTGACAATCACGCTCTTAGCGTCTGTGTCTCTCACTTTCTCTTCTCTGAATATCTGTTTATCTATATAACTGCGTGACAATCTATATATCCGTTTATTGAGTGTACAACCCTATATATCTGTTACCTCTCCATCACTACCTAATGATTCATTTTTATATTCTATAACTGCTATAAAATATTGTAAATATGACAAAGCCTCTTACACGTGATCTTATGAAAACCTTCCAAAGATGATAGTGGAATTACAGCTTAATCTCTCGCTCTGTAACACACCAATTAAACTCAGATAACACATTTAGAAGGTGCCATATCTATTACCGTTTATTACATAAACTGAATAACGTTGAATTGCTTTTGCTGCTATTAGCCCCATTAATACGCCTGCAGCGGATCGAGATTTGCACTTCATGAGATGACACTCCAATACCTTGTACACTTACATGGTTACTTTGCCTGCATCATCACCGGCATCATTTGTCTATGCATGCATGCACGTATACATGTATGCATGTATGCATGTATGTATATATGTAAGTATGAAAATATGTACGTACGTACATATGTATGTATGTGCATATGCATATAATGTACGAATGTATATTTAGTTCGCTGTATGCACATATATTTCTTCGCATACTTGATTCTAAAATACATAGATACATACATACATGTATATATAAATATGTATGTATATATATATATATTATATATATATATATATGTATGCAGGTGCGTCTATGCGTGTATGTATGCATATATGTACATATATATATATATATATATATATAATATACCAGTATAGTTTCTACGTATATCTATATAAATATATGCCTATACTTGTGTATAACTATCCATCGTCTTATTGCTCCTCAGACTTTCTGTATATCTGTTTGTGTGTCTATCTATCATATCTATCTATCTATACACATATACATGCATATATACATACAAAGAAACACATATGAAACAATTTAAAGTTACAGATATTCGTGTAGATATATATTATATATATATACATATACACATACATATATATGTGTGTGGTGTCTGTATGTATACCCACACATACGAGCACACGCACACACACATACACACACACACTACATATACATCTATATATATACTATATATATATATATATATATATATAGATATATATATATATAGAGAGAGAGAGAGAGATAGAGAGATAGATAGATAGATAGACAGACAGACAGACAGACAGACAGACAGACAGACAGACAGACAGACAGATGAATAGATAGATAGATAGATATTCACAATACTCTTTCCTGAGTCAACTTCGAAAAACATTTCGCATGTTCTGTGGCGCAATTAGTTGCCGAACGAAAAGTATCTCCTTGAAGAACTTGTAAAATTCGATAGAAAATATCGATACAATTCTTATATGGAACTTCAGAATAAATATATCTGAGAGCTCTTGTAATCATAGATATTTATTGCAATATGTCTTTAGGGAAGAGAATCAAATACAAAAATGCAATCTAGTAAAACATCAAGTGACGATGAAGAGGCTGGTTTAAAATCTTACGAATTAATTTTATCATTATTATTATTTTTAGTGTTATTATTCTTTAAAAGTTCTTCTTCTTATTGTTGTTGTAGATTGTTGCTTTTGAATCTTTTAAGTGGCCACAGGGGCTCGTGAGTAAGGAACATCACAACGCTGGAATACAGCTGAAAGCAGCAAAATCCGAATAAGCTTGAAGATTTTAATTTGATAAAATGGTTAAGATCAAGAAAATGATTGTTTCGAAATTTGGTGCAGTTTTTGGTAAAATGATTTATTCGATTATATCGACTCCATTACTGTATTGGTAGTTTATTTTATCGACCTGAAAGGATGTAAAGAAAGAATGACCTCAGCAGGATCTGAACTCAAGTGTGAAAAGTTCCAAGAAACGTCACTAAGGATTTTCCCTGTGCGTTAACGATTCTTACCGATTCTTACCACAGTACTTGACTTATTTTATCGACTCCGAAAAGGATGAAAGGCTAAATCGACTTCGGTGCAATTTAAACTTAGACCTCAAACACGGACGAAATAACACAAAACATTCTGTCCGGCCTACTAACGTTTCTGCCTGCTCACCGTCTCAGTTCAAGTAAATAATAAAGGTACATTCATAATTTAAGTTGTACAATAAAATCTGAAAGGAAAGGATCCACAAATTGGAGGAGGACGGCTAAAGAAGCTGATTGGAGAAAACCCACAACTCCACCTATTTTAATCTGACATAGGAAAGTTTATTTTTCAACATTTTCCCACCAATATTTAGCGTAGGTCTAATTTCCAGTTCAAATTCTCTCTAGCACGTCGCGTGACGTTTAATTGAGGAAAGCGCTTCGCTTCGCCCGCCTGGTAGATCCCTACTATATCTGATACTGATGCTAAATTTACCACTTGCCGTGCTACTTTCAGTGCTCACACAAATAGTAAGGTGATGAGGTGGCAGAATCTTTGGCATGCCGAACAAAATACTTAGCAGCATTTCGTCCGTCTTTACGTTCCGAGTACAAATTCCACATAGGTCGACTTTGCCTTTCGTCCTTTCGATGTCGATAAACTAAGTACCAGTGGAACACAGGTGTCAAAGTCATCGACTTATCTCATGCCTCCAAACTGGTGAATTTGTTCCGAAATTTGAAACCAGTCTTATTCAACCGGTCTAAGGCAGCGAGCTAACAGAATCGTTAGCACGCCGGGCAAAATGCTTTGCGGCATTTGGTCCGTCTTTACGTTCTGAGTTCAAATTCCGACCAGGTTGACTTTGTCTTTCATCATTTCAGGTTCGATAAAATAAGTACCAGTTAAGTACTGGGGTCGATATAATCGACTAATCCTCACCTGCGTACTTGCTGGCCGTGTGCCACATTTTGGAATGAATATTCACATAAATAACACAACCATCGCCATTATAATTACTATCGCCAAACGACTCGGTCTGCAACCAGTGCTTCTATTCCTAACATCATCACTGTAGTAATACTACCATTACCACTGTGACAAGAACAACACGGGTTGTCAAATATATTGAGCTTATCGAATATTTGCATCGCTAAATCTGAACTCAATTGCTCTTAGAAAGTAATATTTCATTCTCATATGGAAATCACATTATCTCCCTTCCTTTGCTTTCGTTATCTTGCTGATCATCTCTGATACATCCATCTGTCCACCCGACCATCGAAAAGTGCGAACATGCAAGCATGCACAACACACAACACACACACACACACACACACACACGCACATACACACACAAACACACACAGACACAGACACACACTCACACACACACACGCACGCATACACATACACACACATATGTAGATCTATTACTCTGCCACCTTCTAATTTTCTACCTAATCCCATCCTTTTCCTCACACTACTACTACTACTACTACAACTACTACCACCACCACCACCACCACTACTACTACAGCTGCTGCTACTACTACAACTACTACTACTATTACCACCACCACCACCACCACTACTACTACTGCTGCTGCTGCTGCTACAACTACTACTACTACTACTACTACTGCTACTACTACTACTACTACTACTACTATCACCACCACCACTGCTGCTACAACAATCCTCTTTCTTTTACTACTACTAAACTCCTCCTCCTTCCCTTTACTACAACTACTACTACGACTACTACTACTACTACTTTTACTACCACTACTGCTGCTGCTGTTTCTGCTGCTGCTACTGCTGCTGCTACTGCTGCTGTCGCCACTGGATATGCCTAAAATGGCGAGGCAGTCACAAGAGGAACTATAATCACAATTATACTTGATCAGAGAGGACGGAGAGCTAAACAACAACTTCAGTAAAAACATAAGTGAAATGATAATACTTTGCGAGATTAACTGCCTGAAGTAATAGCTAAATCTTCACTCAAACCAAACTCTACCGCCTCAAAGAAATAAAAAGGAAAGAAACAAGCAACAAAGTAGACATTATGTAATATGATGACCTGGTCACAGCCTTAAAATGATGAAGTGGTTATAGCAGGAATGCTTTTGGTCATTAATTCTCTATGTAGATTGAATTAGGGTTATACGACTCTACCGACAACAACAGCAACAGCAGTGGAGGCGCAATGGCCCAGTGGTTAGAGCAGCGGACTTGCGGTCGGAGGATCGCGGTTTCGATTCCCTGACCGGGCGTTGTGTGTGTTTATTGAGCGAAAAAACCTAAAGCTCCACGATGCTCCGGCAGCAGGTGGTGGCGACCCCTGTTGTACACTTTCGCTCCAACTTTCTCTCACTCTTTCTTCCTGTTTATTGTCCCCGACTTCCTACGCAACCGCTGAGCCAGGATGCGCATTCATCCATCTGTCGATGCTCTCAGTGTCGGGGGTTGACCTGCGCTCTCTTCTGTGGGTCTTACGAATAGCAAAGAACCACGTTTCGGAATTATCCCACTGGGACGAAGACCGCTTCGCTCAATAAACAAACAAACAAACAAACTAACAGCAACAGCAATAACAACGACAATAATAACAACATCACCCAAATCTCGTTAATGTCTCAGCTTACGGCCTTAAGAAAACGGTAAGGCATTTTGAGATATATGTCGACCTGGGATGGAATGAATAGTGGGAAGTTCAAAGCTCACACTAGCTAAATAATGACCGTTTATTTATTTGCACGTTCATATTCATCTATAGATGGTGATGTAATCCACTATAGATGGGTATATGCTTAATTATTCAACATAGAATCCACTTCCAATATCTACTGCAAATCATAATTCGGAAAAGGAGATGATTGTATACGATCTTTCCGACTTAGTATTTTTCGTTCGATGGGAGCACGATCACACTAAAAAAGTAGGAGAAAAGAAATTAGGAATTATTGTAAATACACATGCAGAAAACGATCTACGAAGAAATAGTGTGGGAAAATGATTGACAAATATTTAGAAGTCGTTAGAGTAACAAAAACCAAAAAAGTACGGGTATAACGGCAATTTGTATTTATAATAATCCATTCTACTTTAGGCTTAAAGCCCGAAATTTTATCGGGAGAGGAGTTGTCACTTACATCGATCCTAATGTTTCAGTGGCACAGTTAAGTATTAGTATTAGTATGAAAGACATGTAGTATGAAAGTTGACGACGACGTAATATGAACTTAAAAAGTAAAGATGGACGAAACGCCGATAAGCAGTTTGTCTAGCATGCTAACGGTTCTGCTGTCACAACGTCTTAATAGTCCATTACATTAGAGGCACAATGACTGGAATTTTGGATGAGTAGATAGTCAATTACATCTACCACAGTGCTCAACTGGTACTTATTTTACCAACACCGAAGTAATAAAACACGTCGACCGCGGTGGCATTTGAACACAGAACCTAAAACTAGAATGACTGCTGTTAAATATTTTGTCCGGTATGGTAACAATTCCGCTTGCTCAGTGCCTTGGGACGCCTTAATAGTAACTACAATAACGAAGCGACAATATCGATTCATTTTGCCCTAGTAGAGGAATGTAATTTTGGCATAAAAAAAGAGGAGATATCAGCTGAATTAAGAGATTTGAAAAGAAAATGAGAAGACTGTCAAAATTTTAACATATATACTTTGACTGTTTTTCAAAGGACAATCCTAGAATTTTTCTGGAATTTTCAGTGGAAATTTGTGCTTGCCAATATACTTTGGTTCTAGAAATCATAGTATGAATACATGCATATGAACCAAACGATCATATTTAGTTTGGTATCATACGTTTTTCTCCCTCTTACTTCTTAACTTGCTTTCTTCTATTCCGTACATAGCGCTCTACCAAACGCCAACTTCTCTTCTGTCACTTCTTTTGGTATAGTGAACCTCATCCACACTTCTTTGATTTGCAGGTTTTTCCGCTTTATATATTTACGTTTTTAGGCACTTCATTTTGCTTTGTCTGACACTACATATTATTTGTTTAAAGACCTCATATATTTCTTTTACTATCCACAAGGGGCTAAACATAGAGAAGACAAACAATGTCAGACAAACGGATTAAGTCGATTATATCGACCCCAGTGCATAACTGGTACTTAATTTATCGACCCCGAAAGGATGAAAGGCAAAGGCGACCTCGGCGAAATTTGAACCCAGAACGTAACGGTAGACGAAATACGGCTACGCATTTCGCCCGGGGTGCTAACGTTTCTGCCAGCTCGCCATCTTTTGTTTAAAGACCTCATAATTATACTCGTGTACTATATAAGATTTTATCATGTGATTTCAATCTAAACACAGAAGCATAGACATGCGCGCGCGGCGTGTGTGTTTGTGTGAGTGTGTGTGTGTGTGTGTGTGTGTGTGTGTGTGTGTGTGCGCGCGGCGCCGTGTCTGTTTGTGTACGTCTCATTCTGTGCATTGATGTATGTATATATACCAGTAACTATGTATAAGATGCAATCGACCTACAACATTAAGAAGGCAGCAAGGAAATATTCCAGTAAAAAGTACGAGAAAAATGATGTAAAGAATGCGGCCAACAGTCTTTATAAAGAATTTGTATAACGAATAACTACTAAAATGCATATAACTATTTTTAATTACACATTTTTAATTACACTATGATTTTATATAGAAATATATAGAGAAACACATACACACACAGACGCGCATATATATATATATCTATAGAGAGAGAGAGAGAGAGAGAAAGAGAGAGATGGATAGATAGATAGATAGAAAGGTATAGATATAGAGAGATAGATGCACCTAAAATATGCATATATAATATATATATAATATAGCACACACACAAATATGCCCATACACACCCCCACACACACACACACACGATATATAATATATATATATACAAACATACATACTGAATACAATACACCTGCACAATATAATCAAGAGTATGTCTAGTGACGTGGGCACACATAACAGTTCAATTGAGCGTATTTATAAGATACCCATATTCGTATAAGTACGCACAATTCATACATATGAATTTCCACTTTAATGCATCCATGTATACACATTCATATATACACACCATAGACACACACTCACACACACACATACACACTCACACGTATAATATATATTTTATATACCTTTGAATATATGTGTGCGTGTATGATACTTCATATTTGATTGATTCAAAAGTGTTGCGTTGAAGTCATATATACAATACAAACATACATCACACACACACCACACACACACATATATATATATATATATATATATATATTATATATATATATATATATATATACAAACAACATACTGAATACAAATACACCTGCACAGATATATATCAAGAGTTATGTCTAGTGACGTGGGCACACATAACAGTTCAAATGAGCGTATTTATAAGATACCCATATTCGTATAAGTACGCACAATTCATACATATGAATTTCCACATTTATGTGCATCCATGTATACACATATACATATATACACACACATAGACACACACTCACACACACACAGACACACTCACACATGTATATATATATATTTTATATACCTTTGAATATATGTGTGCGTGTATGATACTTCATATTTGATTGATTCAAAAGTGTTGCGTTGAAGTCATATATACATATACAAACATACATACACACACAACACACACACACACACACATATATATATATATATATATTAATATATATATATATACATATATATATAATATATATACATATACAAACAAACACATATATATATACGTACACTTGTGTGTGTGTGTGTACATGTAGTTAAGCGCACATAAACCAGACGTGCCCAACACATACACACACGCCCCAGTCACTATCTACAATTATATGTTTATACGTATATTTGTGCACATGCAAGAGTGTATGTGAATGAATATATCCATGAGAATATATCACTAATTATTTACATTAGCTCCATGTAATTTAATTATTCAAATGCAGTAGGCTGCACTCAGCTTCCAACCTGTCACTAGCTAAACATTAATGAAGCGTTAAGGCTCTGAGAATTTCGTATTCTCTTTGGCACATTCATTTCAACATCTATGTGTATTTATGCACGATATTGAGAATCAACTGATATATCAGTATATTATATATGTATGCATCTATGCGATGTACTTAGTCATGTATGTACATTCTCTGTATTTTTCTTCTATTTATTTTTCCCTGTCTCTCTTTATCTCCCTTATTACATATATCCATGCTCACAAAATCACACACAAATGCATACATATATAAATGTACATTCAGAAAAATATGTATGACTATAGTGTATATAATGTTTATATATATATATGTAACTAACATTATTTATTATGTATATATAGTTAATATATATTATTATAGAATATATATATATTATATATATATTATAAATATATATATATATATAATATATATTGTGTATATGTATATATATACGTATTGAAGTTGATAATCGATGATGGACCCTCTGTTTTCACCTGTATCCCTGTACTTTGTTACAGATGTCTCTATACAAGCATAAAACCCATTTATATATATACATTAATTGGCACATATTGAAAAAAGATATTTAATTGGGGATGTTTGCGTTTGTCACGAGGCCAAAAATTCCTTGGGAAGGAATGGTGCTTAACTTTTACTTATTTTATCGACCATTAAATATTTAAAATGCAAAGTCTTGGCGTGATTTGAACCTATTCAAAGGAACGTATACAAATGATGCAAAGCATTTTATGAGTCGCTTCAAGAATTCTACGAATCTAATATCCTCGAAATATATAATTATCGTTTGAAATTATGCAAAGATGATACGAATCACACAAACATTTTGCTATGACAGGGTTACATACTAACGGAAAGAAAACACGTGCAGGGTCGTACAAAACTGCGCGCACACGCACACAGACGTACACAGACGTACACACGCACACACATACAAACAAGCAAAAACATACACGCGTATGTTCAAGCTCTCATTTAAGAGGGAGAAGGCGCTTATTTTTCCTAATCCATGAGAACAATATAAAATATGGAGCAAAGTGATCTGATTTTGATTGGACTGTGCCACAAGATATTCTATATAATGTGGACTTGCAGAGATAAGCGTCTGAAGATGATGTTCTTAAAGCACTGCGTGAGACTCGACGGCAACGCTTTCGATGCCATGGTAGGGCAGCCAGATTTCTCATGTACATCATCAGAGATTAGAGTAATGCAAGCGAGTAAGCGGTATTTGTTTCCTCTGGGTAGGATGCAGAAAGCAGATGATGCACATCTAGTGATGACATTAAATAAGCACTACATGGTTAGCGACACTGCAGTTGCTATAATATAAAATGGCGACTGTATGAATAAAAAGACAAAAAAAAAAAAACCCAAAGAAACTACGACAACACGATATATGTATAACAGCGATGCATATTAGTATGTAAGCCATAATAATTAGGACATTTCATAGAAGCACCAATGATGCTTGGCAACGCTCAAGGGTACTGAATTAGATGTGTATTCTATTCGACAGCTGATGGAGGGAACGCCTGCATTGAAAAATAATTGAAGTATACATATTGACATAAACACGTACACACAGTGGCATGAACAGACACACAGTTACAAACACACACACACACACACACACACACACACACACACAAACACACAAACACAGACACACACACATACATACATAATACATACATACATACATATATATATATATATATTATATATATATATATATACATATGCTCATATGCTTACACTCATATACAGAAACATGTATGCGTATGCGTTTATATACATATATTTGTATATATATATATATGTGTGTGTATGTATATATGATATAATATGTGTATATATATATATATATATATGTATATATATTACATATGTATATACATATGTATATATATACACATATGTCTATATATACATTGGAATTTGATTATTTAGTGTGTCTACTCATCGTATATGACTGCGCTGGTACACCGATTAACACATGAACAAAAATCTGAGAAACAAAGGAGTGCTTCATCCTTTTGGAATGAATTATAGATTCTATGTAGACAAAGTACTATATTTCTTCGCATGTACATCAGTATATATAAACATTTACACGAAAATACGTACACCCACAAGCATATTACAACAACAACAGCAATACTAATTATAAATATATCACAAAAGAGCAACAACAACAGCTATGATATTAATAGTCCTTTCTAAAATAAGCACAAGGTCTGAATTTTGTGGGAGGAGTCTAGCCGATTCCATCGACCCCAGTGCGTAACTGGAATTTATTTCATCGTCATCAAAAGGATAAAAAGGAAAGTCCACTTCTGCGAAATTTGAAGTCAGAACGTAAAGATGAATCGATTGCCGCCGAGCATTTCGTCCGCACGCTAACGATTTTGCCAACTCATCGCCTTAACAACAACGACAACAACAACAACAACAACAACAACAACGACAACGACGATGACGACGACGACAACAACAACAACAACAACAATAATAATAAGGCGTATCAAAATAAGGGTGAAGATGGTGTTGAAATCAAACCTGAATGCCAAAACTTTGATTGCCGCAATGAATATCTGGGCAGTTGCGGTGGTCAGAAATAGTGCGTCCATCCTCAAATGGACTAAGGAGGAAATATCAACATTGGATAGAAGGACGAGAAAGTTGATGACGCTTCATGGGGCGCTACACCCTAAAGCAAACGTAAACAGACTATATATATGAAAAGGAAGAATGGTGGCAGAGGACTAATTAGTATAGACAATTGTATAAGGAGTGAAAGGAGAAAGCTTGCCGAGTATTTGATAAATAGTGATGAACACTTGCTGCAAAATACCGCGAAAGATATAGGTGTAAATGCAGATGAAGTGATGGGCAAGGAAGTGTTTACCCAAAGAGCTGAGGAGAAGGGAAAAGACATTCTTGAAAAGGGAATGCATGGATAGTTTGAAAGGAATACACAAGACGTTAAGTATAATACAGCATCGTGGGAATGGATGGAGCGAGGTGATTTGAAGCGTACCACCGAAAGCCTGATCATTGCTGCATATGATCAGGCTCTCGTTACCATGTCAGTGAAGTATTACATGTATAAAACTTCTGACACCCAGAAATGCAGACTCTATGGAAAGAGTGTGGAAAATGTGACCCACTTGGTATGTAGATGTGAGAGCCTTACACAAAACAATACAAGCGCTGCCACGGTAAAGTGTGTGTGTATCTTCATTGGCATGAAGTAACAGAGAACTGGTATGAGCATGTACCAAGTAAAGTTATGCAGGAGGATGGAAAAGTAACGATACTCTAGGACTATGATTTTCAGATGGATCGTGTAATCGAATATCGTCGGCCAGATATTGTCATATTGAATAAGAGAGACGAATGATGTAGCCATACCAAATGAAATTGAATGTTGTGAGTAAAGAGGTTGAAAAAATCACCAAGTACTCCGAATTGAAAGTGGAAATGGCAAGACAGTATGGAATGCGAGAGGGTAATGTAAAAATGATGCCAGTGGTGATCAGAGCGTTGGGCTCATTCCAATTGAAACTTCAAGACTTCTTAAGGCAATTGGAAACCCCATGTAAGACAGATGTCTTGCAAAAAGCAACCTTATTGAGCGCATCGCACATCTTAAGGAAAGTTTTTTCTGAGTCTCTTCTTGTGACTTGACAGATGACTAAAGACCTCGGTGCATCTTTACCTACACTGTGTCACGAAGGACTAATTATAATTATTATTATAATAGTTATAATAATAATGTATACCTAGCAGTGGCTCTCTTGGCTTCATATCTTAACTGATTTGGAGTGTTATATTGTACATTGTTTTGTCTTGGTATAAAAGATGGGCTACAGCAAATATTCTGCTCACTCATAAATAATAAGGGAAATGATCTAACAGCCTTGAATAACTTCATCTTTTCCACTGCTAAAGTTGTAATTGTCCATCTAGGTATCAAGACAACACGGAAAAGAACCGACTGTGTCAATAGTGAAAAGTAGCAATATAAAAAGAGGTCGAATCTCGGCGGGCGCATGTTTGAGTTTTCGATGAACTTGCTAGAGGAGTAAATGCTGAGACGATGCAAGCTAGAAAAATCAAGCAAAAATATAAAATCTTTGATTTTATAAACCTTACTGCAACCAAGAAAGTATGACAAAAGAATCAAAATAATAATAAGACGAAGAATCAAAAAAACAACAACAACAACAACAACAATAATAATAATAATAATAATAATAATAATAATAATAATGATGATAATTAATAATAATAATAATAATAATAATAATAATAATAATAATAATAATAATAATGATAATAATAATAATAATTTATTATTAATAATAATTTATAAGGCCACAAGGCCTTACATAAAATAACATAAAAGGATATAAAAGGACAATACAAAAGTGTTTTTAAATCGTGTAAACAGACAAAGAAGGAAAATTAAACAATTAAAACTCGCAAAAAGGGGAGGCGATTTAAAGGATGCTCGTTGAAAAACACCACAAAACCATGGGTGGCCTGACCAACAGGACAAGAGTCGTCTCCTTCCCTTTTGCTTTTACAGGTGCATGCTCTGGACAGGTTTGTTTTACACAAACAGCTTTTCCAACATTTACCCACCTTTCAACAAACTTGCTAGAAGGCAGCACCTCCCTGGCTTAACTTTTCAAGTGAAACGTAAAAAAGTTGTTGAGTGCTTTGCCAAAGAGGAAAGTGTATGTCCTCATCCCTTTCAAACGTGTCCACCACACAACCTCTTTCACTATACCCACCCGGCAGAAGGAGGGCGGCGGAGCAATACTCGCTATGGATTCAGTCGATAGCCGTGACAGCAGGTGTTCGACATAAACGCACAGATCAGCAATGCTCAAGAACAGGACAAGTGCGTGCAGAACGGTTTCGTCGCACTGCGCGCACCTCGGGCAAGCTCGGTTGATGGCACTTCTGTGCCTGTAAAGTTTACCTCGAACAGGTAACGTCCCCGGTAGCACTGCCAAGCCAGGGATTTCTGGAAGTTAACCATAGACCCTGGCCTGGAAGTCCTCCAGAAGAGATATTGTGGTCATTATTGTCGACGCCCAGAGTTTCCTCGGGAACGCCGTCGCAATTTCTCCCCATTAACCATCTATAGAAAGCTAGAGTCGAAGCACCACCAACCGCATTCCCCGACTGGCAGAGAGATGTGAGTGCTTTACTGCACTCGAGGTGCCAAGCATCCCGCTTCGATCTGCGATTAATCCAGGAATGCAAATCAGTCAAGTAGACGAACTGTGGGTGGACCAGTCTAGGGAACGGCGACCACACCTGCTCACCGTCAAGGAAACGCTGGATATGCTGCAGCCTGAGTACATGCCTAGGGATCAGTAACCACGTCATGCCAGGCCACCATTGAACTGATGTTGACAGCAGATGAAGCGCCTGACCAGTGGAACGCGCTCACTTCCCAGAAAGTGGAAGTGTAAGCGCACCAGCTTGGTCAAGCAACACACGGAGCAAGGGACGACGGTCAAGCACATGTACACATTCGCCACCTCAGCTAGGTCTTTCAGAGACAGTTTCCTCTTGGCTCATTTCTGGGTGCGATTGGCTATCCTACTCGTCACCTCGTCCCAATTTTTCCCACATGGACGTTCGGACCGAACCAGAACCCGAGCAAATTAACCGGTCCGTCTATCCAGGGTACCACGACGCTGCCGGACGGTAAGGATTTGCCTCGAGGTGTCGAGCTGCAAGGTCACTGATCTTTCCGCATTAATTTTTGCCCCTATCACCGCTTCATATTCCTTAAGTATGGCTCCTATCAGTTCTAAGTGCATGTGGCTCGACAGTATGGCGGTGACATCGTCAACATAAGCAGACACGGTTCTCCGACATTCTAGATCTCCCGGGATGCTCCTCAACGCCTCCAGCTTCCGCAGCAGTGGCTCAAAAGCCAGTAAGTACAGAAGAGACAAGAGTGGGCACCCTTGACGGACAAAGCGCAAGATGCAGAGAGGTTCTGACAGCTGGCCATTCACCCGAACGAACGAGCAAATGCCGCTACACAAAGCAGCAATCTAACCGCAGAAAACTGAACCGAAACCGTCTGCCATAAGAATTGCGACTTTGTTGCTGTGTCCTTTTCTGTCACCAGCACCCAACGAACGGCTTTCGTCCCCTCCATGTTTTAGAGCACGCGGCGTAACTGGAACAAAGCAAACTTCATGCTTAAGGCTGAAGGATCGTCTAAGGACTACTCTTGTCACAAGCACGTCTGTGGCAATGCCTTTTCTGAGCGCCTCTGCTATGTTACTAATTGGCTCTCACTCTACTCTAGAATTCTCTGTCATTTATGAAACCCAATCGATTCTGATCTTTATAGCTCTTTTCGGTTCAAATGACTATCGGTTGTTGAGGTTTCCGCCTGTCAACTCCCTCTTTGCTAGTTCTCTAATCCGGTCACTGCAAACGTGGCGCACCAGGACAGATGCATTCATCTTCCAGTAAATGCATGTGTGAGCGCGCGCGCGAATGTATGTATCTTATCATTCTATTACCGGTTGCAGCCTGAAGCTGATTCCCCATGGTAGGAAAATACCATTAACATTAATGTTTGCTTTAAACACTTTCTGGCTCCCTCTTCGGAATCAGTCTTGTAAATTACGTTCAAAACTCCCTATAGTTTTGTGTTATTATCAAGGTTCTTGACTACTTGTACTACTCATATCTGAGCATGACTGGAGGGAGTAGGCCACTGCACGACTGAGGGCATGTGTGATTGAACAATCAGGAACAGTAGTAATCCCAATACAGCACCCTGAGGATTTCCGCTTTGCATTGATGTCTCTTGAGAGACATTGGCTGCGACTCTCTCATTCCTATCATTTAAAGTCATGCAAACTCTCGCCTATTTTCCCGATAATACCAAGTCCCGCAATTTGTAGTACATCCTGCCGTTGTCAACTTCATCGAAAGTCCTTACTAAGTCGAGATGTATCACATCCATATTTGAATGGTTGAGCTGATGTTTCAATATCTGTAGTAACTGTCAAGTAGTTGCTATGTTGGACAGAGACCATGCTGCGTGCTAATGAGGAAACCATGTTCTTCTAAGAACGTGATCAACGTCCTTCTGACAATGCGTTCCATGGATTTGTTCACATGTCAGTTACGAGAGAGATTAGCCTATAATCTTTAGCGTTTGCTCGGCTCCTTGCTTCTGGATAGTTTATATTGCTTTTTTTTAACATTTTGGAAAGTTTATCACATGCTGGGAAGCTCTAGAAAAGTAACTGTAGTTGTTTCGCGAAAAATGATTCGAAAACACACAGGGACCACCGCTGATCTCTAGTCTAATACATACATACGTATATACAAGCATACATAAATAAATGCCATACCACGTATATATACACATACATAGGAACAAATATACATATATAATTATCCTTACATGTGTTTAGATGTATTTAGATACATATGCACACACATACACACACATGCACCCACCACATATATATTCACACATAGATGCATACTTACGCACACACGTATGGATAATAGCATATAGAAAAAACAACAACATATTAGCACATATAATCCCTTCCAAATAAGGAAAACTAATGTGATTCAAAGAGAGACAGGATCGTCAGACAGACAATGATGCCCTTTGTAGATTCTTGATCATATATATATCGAAACCAACACCATCTGTCAACCTGAGACAGAAATGGTATTTGGCGTCATTTGCATCTATCCTACATATTATTAGAAACGGTTGGATTTGAACTTAGATTATGATGATACGCAAATCATTTTCTCTGTGCATTATGCATAAGCATTGCTATGAAGTTATTTCTGGTTTTGCAAATAAAAATTCATAATTTGATAATTGTTCTGTGTAACAGAGAGGGAAACCTACAGAGAAATATACATGTATGTATGAATATATACAAGTGTGTGTATGCATGAGTGTATGCATGCATATATATGCATATGTGTATATACATACACATACATACATATATATGTGTGTGTGTATAAATACACAGAGATGGATGGTGAGCAACAGTAAAGGATGTCACAGAGATAGATATTCATAGTCATATATATATATATCTTTATATATGTATATATATACACAAATATACATATATGTATACAAATATATATATATGCATATATACAAATATATATATATACATATATATATATATATTTATATACATACATACATGCATATATATATATATATGTATATATATATATATATGTATATATATATATATATATGTATATATACATATATATATATTTATATACATACATACAAGCATATATATATACATATATAATTAAATTCATACCTACCTACATACATACATACATATATATATATATATACACAAATATACATATATGTATACAAATATATATATATATATATATTATATATATATATATATATACACGTAAGTATGTATGCATCTACAACATAAAAAAGGGGGATATATAATAGAAAAGGTAGATGTATCAATGGGGATAAAGGGAAAATTATTAGACATGGAAATTGAAGAAATAAATAGATTAAAAGATAGATGCAACATTTGGAAATAAAGAAATAAAAATGACAATGAGAGAAAATACGAGAAGCAACAGACTAGAAACAAAAGAAGTCAGGGGAAGGTATTGTGTCATTGTGAATTATGTTGAAGAATATCAATACATATATTTCAAGACATACATACTTACACATGTATTACCACGCATGCGCGTGCACTCTCAGGCAGACAGACACAGACATAGATACACAAGCACACACAAACACACACACAGGCGCCCCTACACACGCTTATACAGACGCATGTATAAATATTTCTGTATATGTTAACACATATATTTATATGCCATTGTATATGCATAATAGAATATATATATATATATATAAGCTTGTGGGGATATATGTATATTTGTATATGCATGTGATATATATATACGTATATATATATATTAAATATCAATATATTTATAAAACTTACTATATATGAAATATATGAACACTCAGTCACGTATGTTTACTCACACACACGCACGCGTATTGATGCAATGAGAAGGAACTAGGAAAAAAGGGGAAGGAACAGAGAGGAAAAATAGAAAAATATTCGATCCAAGAAAGAAAGGGGACAAAATAAGGACAGAGGGACAATGCCGTTTTAACTGAAAGGGAGGGAAAAAAAAAGATATTAAGTGTTCAGAGAACAATCATGAATTCATTGAAAATGGAATGTAATGAAATAAACGAAAATGAGTTTAAAACAACTTGAAAATTCGTAGAAAAAAAAGGAAGAAAATTTAGTTAAAGAACAAAGACAAAAAATGTGAGAAAACTATGGATTTAGCAATAGAAAAAAAACTGACAACACACAAACAAAAACAAGAAGTGAAATTGAACACCAAATAATTTTATAGAAACCAAAACATCTCTCTGCTTTAGTAAAAATTAAAATTCGTCATTAAAACAATTAATATTCCCGGTTGGCATCTTGTAATGATATCTATCGAGGAAGATTCTTGGATGATTTAAATGAAATAAATCTATTCTCTTATAGAATAGCAATAAATAACGTATATTATATACATATATATTATTATTGTTACCATTACGTAGGTCTATACACCCAAAAACACACACACATACACACATATATATATGAATACAAGTATGTATATATATATATATACATACATACATAGACAAATATATATACATATATATATATATATATATACATACGTACATACGTATTTACATGCATGCATGCATACATACATAGATACATACATACATACATACATACATACATACATACATACATATGTACATACATACATATATACATATGTGCGTGCCATTTGCGGAATCCGTGTTATTGCATACGTTTTAAATCACAAAGGAATTTATATAAACTTCTGCTTGCACACTCATTCTCTCTCTCTCTCTCTCTCTCTCTCTCTCTCTCTCTCTCTGTCACTCTCTCTCCCTCTTTATATATATATATATATATATTACCACAAACATATAGAGATACATAGGAATAGACAATATGTGTTCTGCAAATTTTTGCTAAAGATTTCTATCTGGATTTATGTTTCTAAATCTGTTTTTGATTTCTGACCAAACGAAGGATGCAAAAATAGACTGTTTCACAAATTCTTATGGCCCTTATTCATTAGATCACTCAAAAAATTATATCTAAATACATAAGTATAGTCGTAAATACAGATACATATGTGTGTGTACTTTGTGTGTGTAAACAAATCATGTATGTATATATACATATGTATATATATATATATATATATATATATATATATATATATATATATATATATATATTATATATATATATATATATATGTATATATATGTATATACATATATACATATATATATGTATACACAAATACAAGTGAGTGTCCACTATGTGGTCGCTCTTGCGCTAAAAATAGATCCACAATGGTCTACACCACCAAGAATTGTTCTCAAGGAAAATTAGCACAACTATGAACGTACGTTCATGAGAGAAAACTATGAACGTACGTTCATAGTTGTGCTAATTTTCCTTGGGAACAATTTTGGTGGTGTAGACCATTGCGGATTTGTTCATAGTTGTGCTAATTTTCCTTGGGAACATTTCTTGGTGGTGTAGACCATTGCGGATCTATTTTTAGCGCAAGAGCGACCACATAGGGGACACTCTCTTATATTTGTGTATAAATTTTTACTGGACCCCAGGTTTTTATGCGCTAAACCACTTCGTGTTAAATTGATGTTATTATTGAATTAATATCTAATTTTTGCACCCTTATTTGTGATATATATATGTATATATATATATATATATATATATGTATATATAATAAATATTAGGGAATAAATCCAAACTTACAGGGAAAAATCAGATTTAGGATTGAATCCAATTTTATAGTAAAATATTATATTATATTAAATTAGAGACAAAACCACTATTAGGCAAATCAAACAATGAAAGACTTAAGCCAATACATATGATTAATTTATATTATTTAAATATATAACAAAATTATTAAAAAAATATAATTAATATCACACTACGATCGTTTCATGCCTGCTAACATCTTCAAATTTTTTAGTCGCAGTCATTCATCAGGTGGTTTAAATATTTTTCTTGGCGGGGTTTAAACCAAGAAAAATATTTAAACCACCTGATGAATGACTGCGACTAAAAAATTTGAAGATGTTAGCAGGCATGAAACGATCCTAGTGTGATATTAATTATATTTTTTAAATAATTTTGTTTATATATTAAATAATATAAATTAATCATATGTATTGGCTTAAGTCTTTCATTGTTTGATTTGCCTAATAGTGGTTTTGTCTCTAATTTAATATAATATATGTATATATATATATATATACATATATATATATATATATATATGTATATATATATATGTATATATATATATGTGTATATATATATATATATATATATGTGTGTGTGTGTGTGTATATCTATATGTGTATGTATATCGCATAGATAAATTATTAGTTTGCTGGGTTGATATACACGAATAGGCATAGGTGGTTAACCAGGTGGCTCCGTGTTCATGCCTAATAAGCGGTTCCTTGTCAAAGTATTTACTTATATACCAGCCAGACGAATGAATCTGTGAGTAAATTTTGCCCTATCACACACATACACACACATATATATATATATGTATGTATATATGTTTTATACATATATATATATATGTATATGTATGTGTATATATATATACACATATGTATACGTACATACATATATATATATGTTCATAGTGGCCCTTTCAGACATGCCTTCAGTTGCTACGATGACCACCCTTGCTAGCTATGCAGATGACACAAAGGTCTCCCACGCAATACAGAACCCTGAAAATATTGCGCATCTGCAACATGAGCTGGACACATATACAGGTGGGCTGAGGACAACAACATGCAGTTTAATGCAGGTAAGTTCCAGGCCCTGCGCTACTGGCACACAAAGGTAAATGACGTGAAGACTGGATACACTGGCCCAGGAAGAATTGCAATCCCTGAGTCAAAATCAGTGCGTGACCTGGGCATTGACATGAGCAATGATGCATCTTTCCAATGCATATTGCTAATCTGGTGATAAAATGCAGACGGCTAGCTGGATGGATTCTCCGAACTTTCAGAACAAGAGAGAAGGAGACACTGATGGTCCTATGGAAAACATTTGTCCTCAGCCGCTTGGACTACTGCTCCCAACTTTGGTCACCACACAATATAAAACAAACAGCAGAACTCGAAGCAACTCAGAGAAGCTACACAAAGAAAATCGTCTCAATGCAAAATGTCAGCTACTGGGAAAGACTGAAGGTATTAAACCTCTTCTCCCTGGAGCGGAGGCGGGAGAGATATGCAGTAATATACATCTGGAAAATCCTGGAGGGTCTTATCCCAAACTTTGGCATTCAAAGTTACTCCAACCGCAGAACGGGGCGCCGCTGCGTGGTGCCAAGGATTCCAACATCACCATCAAAATACAGGTCCAGATACTGCAACAGCTTGGGTTTCAGAGGACCACAGCTTTTCAACATCCTCCCTAAATGCCTGAGAGACTTACATGGTGGATGTGGGTTTCTTTAAAACTAAAGTTTCTTTAAAACTAAACTGGATCTCTTCTTGTTGGAAGTCCCAGATGAACCTACCTCACGACAGGAGACGCGGATGCGGGCAGCAGCATCGAACTCCCTTGTTGATCAAGTGCCACGTATCAGAGGTGGATTCACAAACTAGTGTGGCTCATTCAGCGGTGGTGCCCCAGCATGGCCGCGGCCTTCGGGCTAAAACATTTTAAAGGATTAAGGATTTATATATATATATATATGTATATCTTAAAAGCAGACGATTGTGTGTTTTCTGAGACTGTTATAAACAATTCATGAAGAGACTTAATTGTGACCGTCTGGCGCAGTCTGGCAGGTAGTATGCACTACATCAATAAGAATCTGCAATACGTTAGGTATCTTTCAGGTCATCAGTCAATAATGAGATGCTTATGGATCAACAGTTCATCAACAGGTGAAATCTCGTAGCAGAACTACCAGCATGCAAAACGTATATGCTTCGACCCTAAACGATTCACTTTTATATTTATATTTGTGTGTGTGTGTGTGTGTGTGTGTGTGTGTGTGTGCGCGCGTATTTTACACTGAGATGGCTAGAATATGTATAAGTATATGTGGTAATGGATTGTTTGTAATTTGGGGGCGAATGAAAATGAGGAAACTCAGTACCTGCAATCAGTAAATGCCTTATACACACTGAAATCTTTTCACATAATCCTTGCCGCTACAATTATATTAATGTTTACGTCACAGATATTCCCTATATTAATGTCTGATATTTGAAACGTCGCAAAAGAATTCAGTTGAAACTAAGTATACATACATTTATATCTGCCTACATACATACCTACATACATACATACATACATACATACATACATACATACATACATACATACATACATACGTATGTACGTGCAAACATAAGTGCATGCATATATACATATATATAGTGGTATCAAAACCCTCCGCGACTAGTTTTCTAGCGTGACACCAGATAACAGCAAACAGTTGTGTGCACAGTGACAGCTAGCTGTAACGTTGCTGTGTTTACTTCACAAGCTGTGAAATTTGTGTTTTTTGTGATCACGTGTATGCTTTAGTCTGCGATTTTGTCACGGACAGATACAAAATCCAACGTGAAAGTTTGCGTTAAACATGGAACATCTGCTCGAGAGATATTGAGCATGCTTCAACAAGATTATGGTGACGTGGCATTGGACTCTTCAAAGACGGAAAAACGTCCCTGAAACATGATGAGCGATCTAGGAGACCTGCGATGAGCTTAACCCTCGGAAATGTGGGTTAAGAATTCATCCTCCAGAGCCGTACCGTCAATCTCGAATTCTACTGCGACATTTTGAAGCGTCTCAAGGAGGACATTCGGCGAAAGCGACTGGAGCTGTGGATCCTTCACTGACCTCTCCTCACTCGTGAGTTTCTCGCGAAAAGCAACATGGTATTGCCTCCGAACCCACCTTATTCTCTAGATTAAGCCCCCTGCAGACTTGCATCTCTTCTCCAAGATGAAAATTCTTCTCAAAGGACAACGTTTTAACACCGTTGTCGAGAACCAGAGTAAATCGCAGAAGGTCCTCGTCTCGTTTACGGAAAACGACTCCCAGGCCGGCGACACGTCGTGACTTTGAGCAAGACACTTTATTTCACATTGCTTCAATTTCACTCAGCTGTCAGAAATGAGTAGTACCTCCACTTCAAATTGATGACTGTACTAGTCAAGGCACAGCTGATGTTGTGAAGCAATAACCTCTGTAAATGCCGAGAGTGCTGATAGCTCAGAATTCTTATTGCGATTTAATGCTATATGCTTATTGCATTTTGAGGTTGCAGTATTTATGTTTACATGTTTCTTGCTTCCCGAATTAATTATGTTCAATAAAAAATAGACAATTGCAGCGTGGAAGGTGTTTATAAGCCATTAAGAAACACACAAAAACTGTTAGATTCACTTCAACATTTAAATCTAATTTTTCAAAATATTTTCGTCGCTTTGAGACCGCGACCTGTTCACTGAAAAAACTTCGTGCTTCGTTAACAGGTCGCGGTGACAAAGCGACGAAAATATTTGACAAATTTAAATGTTGAAGTGAATCTAACGGTTTTTGCGTGTTTCTTAAATGGCTTATAAACACTTTCCACGCTGCAATTGTTTTCGTTCCAGCACACGATCTCAGATCAAGTCACTCGCTACATCTCCGTAATGAAAAATAACTTATTCACCTAAATTTTTACATCCTCTCCTTCAAAATAGTCATCTTCTGCAGCAATACACCGGCCCCAGTTTTGGAATTGGACTCACGACCTTACAATCGAGAGCCAAATACCCAAACCACTAAGCCACACAGCTTCATCTCTCTCACTCTCACTTCCTCTCTCTCTCTCTCTCACTTTCTCTCCCTCTCTCTCTCTCACTCTCTCTCTCTTACTATATATCAGACTTACTCATAAAATTGCATCACTTTATAGAACCTAATAAGTACTGTGGTTGATTCATTCGACTAAAAATTCTGGAATGCTATGCCCCAGAATAGCTGCAGTCTAATGATTAAAACAAAAAACAAATAAAAGAATTAGGAAATTTTAATATAGACATTTTAAAACATGCATAAATGCAATTTAAAAACTGTAAAACTAGAAAGCAAAATTCAAACAATGTCATTGGCTCATAATTGCATTCTTTTACCACAATACAGGGGAGAGCTGCAGTCTGTTAGCTGTTTAACTTTCTAACTAAATTTCAGAAACTAGAATAGTATATAAATATTTCGCAGAAGATCTCAATGTGATATTGCTGACAAGCGACCTTCTAGATGGTGATCTTATGATGATTTAATTTCCTATCTGACGTAGCTTCTAGGTTATCGCATTACTTTATATATGTGCATTTCTGAACTGCTATGTGGGAATGAATATCTGCATAGGATCGAAATTTAAATTGATGTGTATCCAGTTTGCAGTTCCATTTATGCGATACAGAATTCATTTCTAAGAATAAAAGACAGAATTTTCACTTGTTCAATTATGGGGAGTGTGTCCCATCTATAACTTTGAAATAAAGGCATACAAAGAAAATGATAGCTGATTCAAATTATATATAACTGGGAAGAACAAAATAATTTCCTTTCATTAACGGACGTGAACTAAGCTTTAGGTATATATCTCCTAAAGAACAGTCTGTGAGAAGGAAGTATTACACAGCATAGTCCAAGATAAACTTAGTCTAACGAGATGACCAGGTTTAAAATTCACCTAGCGACGACGGTTCACCTCGAAGTAAGCAATATCATAAAACAATGCAGCAGCAACAGTAACTACACCGTATCAGAAACAAGGCCTTTAAACGCTCATGTTTTTTCATAAAAATACATCATACAATTTTCAATCCGTCAAAGTAATTTTGTCAATCCTCATTTGTTTTATATATATATAAATATATAAATATATACATACATACACACACAACCACACACACACACATATATATATATATATGTATATATATATATATATATATATATATATATATATATATATATATATATATATATATAAATATATAAATATATACATACATACACACACACACACACACACGCATATATATATATATATATATATATATACATATATATACATATTCATACATAAAACATTAATAAAAAAGACTGAACAATTATTCCACGAAGCGTTTCAAGAAATTTTGGTTTATTTAGTGCAGAATTTAGTTTGATCTAAACAAAAGAAACCGATTAAGGGAAATATTTCTATAGGTTATTTGGACATGAAGTGATGCAAAATTATTTTATTTATTTAAAAGGAAAGTACATTTCACCTCATGTCGATTCTTCATGTCTCAATTTATTAAATCAATCAACGAACCAAAATGAAGTTTTGTTTTATTGCATTCGAAATTTGAAGCAACATATTTCGTACAGTTTTGATAATTTAACCGTATTAAAAATGCCTTGAATAAATATATAGTATTTGGTGGCAATTGTTTATTCACAATTATCTTCTATTGCTGAAACTTCTCAAATCTTTTCATAGTTTGCGCATTCAACTGGAAATAAAATATTTGTTTCCAGTGATTTGACATTAGTATGGGTGGTTAAATCTTCAGTTGTTTTAGTAAATGACGCTACACAATATGATAATGATTTTAGAGATGAAGCGTCAAAAATACCAATACAAACATAAAACTGGATATTAGATATTATGATTGTGATTAATGGAATCAATAAAGTTTGATTCCATCCATTGGAAAACGCCGTGGGGTAATGATAATCACTTAGTGAATTGATTTCACGGAGTAGTTTTCATACATGCTTGTTGCTGTTCTATGTAATTTATACCATTGAAGTTTATAATAAAGGTACGAATACTCCACAATCTCATTTCTCTGTAGCAATAATACCAAAGCTTTGATCGTATGAACGAAATCATTTATTCGTTCTAACACGTATCAACCAGTCCTTAGGCAAGATCTTTTCTAATCGTGATAGATCAGTTAATTGACCAATAATGCACAAAGAATATGTCAGATAAATGGAGAGGATCGGATAAACATTTAAGAATTTATAGAACACTATTATAGATGGTTAGACGTTTGGTGTTTCTGTTCCTAACTTAGTTTGTCCAAATCCAACTCATCGAGTTTTTATTTTACATCTGATCACATCACACCTAACTAGCGACACCGTAACTTCGATGGCCAGTGTCAAGATGAGCGGTTATAATTTGGTTCGATTAAATTCCGTAAAGTGCTTCAAATCTCTGAATATCACCTATCGTAAATGCTATGCACTTCTGAAATACTAGCCCATACACTAGCGACGAAAGTTAATTCGCTATTATTATTAACTGGGTTGTCCTATATCAGGAGGAAGCCCTGTTGTTCAGAATTCTACATTCCAACTGCTAACTACCAAAGCATTACACATTCCATAAACAAAATCTGTTACCACGTAATATAATCCTATGCACTGTTTCCTGTCACTACTAACTTCAACAAAAATCATGTATATGTACCATATCTTTTAACCATTGCCACAATCCTTCCCTCTTGTATCAAGGATGCTATATATGCCCTTAACATTTTTTAATGGCTTTTCATTTTCTGATGGACCCTCATATGTCTTGTTCATCATAGACGTGAAATTTCTGTATACCGACATCACCAGTCACAGACCATTAGTGGTCTGTAAATTCTTAAATATTTTTTTCCGATCCTCTCCTTTTACCTGACATATTCTTAATCAATAATAGTTTCTTTTTCGGTGACTTTTCTCAGCAACCCAACAAAGGCTCTTATTTATGTTTCATGGAGGCGCGTGGCTCAGTGGTTAGAGTTGTTGGACTCATGATCGCACAAGTAATGGTTCAGATTCCTGGACTATGCGATGCATTGTGTTCTTGAACAAAACATATTCTCTCATGTTGCTCCAGTCCACTCAGCAGGCAAACATGAATATTCTGGCCGGCGTCCCGTCCAAATGGGAATATTTACACCACAGAAACCGCTAAACCAGCCCTTTGGGTCTATATGACTCGAGAGCGGGGTTTATCCATTTTTCATGTGCGTGCGTGTGTGTTTGTGTGTGTGTGTGTGTGTTTGTGTGTGTGTGTGTTTAAGTTACTATGCATGTAAATTTGGATATGAATTATGCTTGCATATGAATATACTAGCGAACTCGAATATGTATTAAGGTTATAAGTTTACATGTAGGGATGTTTGCGTTTGTTCGTTGGCTATTCTCAAATTCTGCCTATGTATGTATGTATGTATGCATGTATGTATGTATGTATGTATGTATGTATGTATGTATGTATGTATCTATCTATCTGTCTGTCTGTCTGTCTATCTATCTATATTTATATCGATATCTATCTATCTATCTATCTATCTATCTATCTATCTATATATCTATCGTCAGACTCAAATGGCTGGAGGCGTTTGAGCCTGACACGTCGTCTATACCGCTAAGGGCTGTCTAATGACACAGACGAATGAAAGGTAAAAGCTAATAATTAACATGAGTTTGATGCAAAAGGTAAAATATTGGAGGGTAAAATAGCAGAGTTGTATTCCCTACAAAGAATGGCACCAAAGCTAGGTTTACTGACTCTGTGTCTATATAGAACATATACATTATAATTTAGATACTGTATTTAGTAGAGACAGTAGAGACTCAAAATCAGAACGGGAAACAAGTGTTCATATAAATGACATCAAATAGGTATATGTGTTCAGAGAAAAAGAAAGTAAAGGAAACTATTAGAACATATATTTTATTTGTGTATGAAGATTCAAAAAGCTAATGAATATTTATATGATCAGAAATTTCATTTGGTAATTAATCTTTAATTATTATTTAGCCTTCAATAAACGATCTTCTCACACTCTTCAACATCTGTTGACGGAAATTGGTAAATATCTTCTGTTAATTTTTCTTTGATAAAGCAGTGCTAGAAAATATTGAATTTCGTCTGTGTGTTAATAGTTTCAATTGTATTCCTGCCATCCTCCTGCTTAGCTTTTAGAATGAATTCGATAGGTAACAGAAATTCTATCTTTGCAGAGCAGAAATCATGCACCGATCGCAATATGTGCAAACGTGATTTAGGACAAGATGTTGGTAACTGACTTGACCAGAATAAACTCTAGGCAATAGTAACACGACAATGAGACATAAAATGTGGTGTCATCGCAGCTCAGTATTCCATATGGAGTAAACGAAATAGATACACATATATGTTCGTATTGTGTTGGACAGACTAATAACAAATCAACATGATACGGTAGTATGTTAATTGCAATAAAACCAAATAGAATATTAGCAACTGAAAGTCACATCAGTCTACAAGTTGTAAAATAATATGTTATTGGTATATGATGTGTCGTAAATCTGTGATACGGTTTCTATTCCATTTTATAGATTTTTAATTTTATATTATATTGATATTGGAAAAGGCAAGAACGCCATACATCCTCCCTGCAGGGTTTATATGTTCTTTGTTACGATCTTGAAAACGACTGACTTTGACCTTCTTCATCTGAAATCTTCGGAATAAATTCCGGTAAAATACCAGTGATAATTCTTCCACTAGACCATACGGAAACACTGTGATGTTATTATAATATATTATTAACTTTTGGAACATTAAATTGGTATATCTGTTACACTGTATTTACTCAATGTCTGAATCTCTGAAGTGTAACCGTAGTATATGGAATTCAATTCATCTTGCATGTGCCATCATGGATATTACTGAGATTTATAAATTATATGGAGTCGAATTTTGTAAGTGATAACTCTTGATATCTGCATATGAATACTCGTACGTTAAAACGAAGCATGGGTTTTGAGTAGAAGAGAATAATTTCTAAGGTACTTGAAATAACAGAAAAAAGGTAATTAGAAAAAAAGTTGCAATATTAATTGCTGTGTGACCAGATTGATTCTTCTCCGCAAGAGGATAAAAAATAACAGGGTACTCTGATCCGTGTATTTCTGTTGTGTACTTGCATTAAAGAAAATTCTTATGTTTAGATAAGCAAAAACTAACTAAACAAATAATTTTTAAAGATTTTGTTGATTGAAACAATATCAGCGACAATATTTTCCCCCCAATATTATAAAGCTCTAAACTCTGAAGGATGCAACGAAAAGGAGAAACTGTAAGCACTTTATAATCTTTCCCAAAGTAATTCGAAATGCATGTAAAGTTATGCTGTATCGGAAGAGAATTAAAACTACACTGCTCGGTGTTAATCTGGTGAAGATAAGAGTTAAAGGTCTTATTTTCAGCAGATAAGAATTTCTCTTAGTCTAGAAAACTCGTTTCTCAAAGTAAAGAAATTATATGATTTTAGAGGAGGCGAATGAAAATCTATAATATTCATACTGTTACTGAAAGTATTTACCACAAATGGGATGCGGAGTGATTTTTAAACCATTACTTATCAAGAAATTCGTGTTATTTGCAGAAAGCTAATTTTTGTAGATAAGAAGTAAAATTAATTGGTTCTATAGTATTTATTTTATCTAGAGTATTGACAGACAAAAGGACAGAAGCAAGAAACTGTTTATTTATCAACTGAGAGCGCAAAAGGAAAAAAAAATTAAACATTTTAAGGTATCTAAAAGTGTGGAACCATTTGAGGAGTGTGAGGCTGGCTAATTCTAGACAATTTGCTTCTTTTGTTGTTGTTGAACAACAAGATCAATAACAATAACAACAACAACACTACATTTGCTGCTGCTACTACTACTACTACTACTACTACCACTACTGCAACTGCTACCTCTTCAACACCACTGCTATTGGTCCATCTAATACAACTGTTGCTGCTGCTGCTTCTTCTTCTGCTAGTGCTATTGGCTTTCCGTTGATAATTAATAATCCCTATTACCAGCACAACTGAACACAAGGATATCACTAATACAACCACTGTGACACCGTAGTTATTGATAGAGAACATTTCTGCCGGCAGTACAAGAAGTCGCTAACGCCACAACTATTAATTCTCACTGCAGAATCCAACTGTTCCTACACCTACCAACATCGATATCATCATTCTTAATTCTCCTGCCACGACACAAAGTTATCGTAAGAGAACAACAGCAGTCTTTTCAGAAAATAATTATTTGAAATGACTGACATTCAAAAAGAACCAGCTGACAAAACGAAAAAAGTTTTCAAAATTTCTAAGACGACTATGCACATAATAGACGAGGCGGAAGAGAAATTATTGAAGAAAACGAGGGTGTCTGTACTCTAGACTTTATTTACTTTGAGGAAGGAAGCACAAAATGAAAGAACTGATAAATGAAAGAAAAAACACATCATTAAACAACATACAAGAATATCAACACAAATCAGAAAGAAAGTACTATCCTGAATAGTGAGAATGAGCGGAAATTAACGGAAATGAGGTTTTAACTGCTTCGTGAAAAATACAGTCGAACATGTAGGAGGAAACTGATTTTTTTCTTTTTTCTGAGGAGTAGAATGTGTTTAAGAAACCCAGTGTTAGATTATTTGGAGAACGTTTAACTCAAAGAGGTGTTGAGATGAAAATAAGAAAGTGCAGGAGAAGAATAGGAGGAGTAAGGGGGTGAGGAAGAAGGAGGAAAAGAAAATTAAGAGGTGACAACGTATGAGAAAAATGGTAACCAATGGGGGAAAGCGAATAAAAAAAATGTAATTAAAAAATGGAATAGTGAAGAAAAGAGATATAGGAAAGAAGAATAAAGAAAAGGAGAATACCAAAAAAAAAAAAAAATCAGAAACGGATGATGAAGAAGAAAAAGAGCAAGAAAGAAGATATACTGACAGAATGTAGAAATAGAGGTCAAAAACAAAAAGAAAGAAAATAAAACGACGGATAAGAAAAGGAGTAACATAAAAGATCTAGTGAAAATGGAATAATAAAAGTAATAATGAAATTCAGAATGATATATAGAAAGAGGAGGAGGAGGAAGAGGAGATGAAAGAAAGAATGTGATAAACAACGAGAAGAGAAGGAGGGGTGGAGGGGGAGGACAAGGAGAAGATGAAATCTATTCAGTGAATATGTAACCCTGAGTAGCATTCTTTCAATGTCGGTAACCGTTTATTATAGTACTAATAATAATAATGCAAATGGAATAGTGTAATCGTCGCCAGATGTGTCACCTATGTATGCAATGGCTAGTCAGTGAAAGAGCTTCTAAGTGGTCGCAGAATGCTAAAATTAGTAACCAAAACCTTTTCGCATGTCACCTTAAAAAATAACATTAAAATGTCTTGGAGTGCAATATTCAATGGAAAAGAAATAAAAAGGCCAAGTTTTGGCTGTTTTAGTTAGTGTCTGCCTAATCAGTGCCATCTAATGAATGGTCTAAAGCGCAACAGCACCAGCACCAGCAGCAACATCTGGAACAACAACAATAATAACTACAATAACAAAAAAACTGCAAAAGTTAAGTATATATGAAGTATGTTGCTGGATCGGGACAACACACTGCACAGACACCTTACATGGTAAAAATAGTAGTTACATCTCCCCTCAAGTCAAACTCTTCAATTTCAAGCAAGGCAGATTACACTTGATTATGTGGTTATAGTGGTATAATTGTCAATGAGAGACCGAATGATCACGGATGAAACGCCTATGATCACAGACCTGTTCACTAAGGGATAAGTGGAGTAAAACCACTACAACAACACGATGACCCACATTCGATGTTGACGACGACAGCGGCGACAAATCAACACAACAACAACAACAACAGCACCATCAACGGCAACAACAACAACTATAACAACAATAACGATGATTTCTAATTCTGTTGTCAGCAAGACGGGAATTGACACGATTGTCATTAATATTCCAAGTTTTTTTTATCAATATGCTATTCTTCAAGAAGGATGTAATTAAAAATAAAAAGAAAAGAAATCGCCTGAGGCTTATAAAACTAGTTTAATAAGTGACTCACAACAGATGGCGCTGAAATGTGCCAATGACCTTATCGCAGAAATGTGACCTAAGTTTTAAAAAATTTTGAAGTATGATACGATTAATTAATAAACGAAAGTAAGTGTTGCAGCTTTTGAGTCTCAGTAGTTAAAAAGACCGGTCCACGATGCAATTGTTTTTGTCTTAAATTGATTTTAGAGTAGGAATTTCAACCGTGTTTCGTGGTCTGCTACCACAGCAGCTCCTTTACAGGACCCAGTTAGCTCAAAACATCACCAGGAGGAACCACGTCCGGTTTTGGCCCCAACTCTTCTACCGTTCTGACGTGGCAAGGCCTCCACTTTCTGACGTGTCTTCAGCTCTGGTGTTGGATGCATGTCTTCTTTCTCCTTCTTTTTTCTGTTCCCTGGCCTCTTCAAAGTAGCGTCATCGAGTGTCAGTGGGCGACTGACTGTCTTGTTAAATTTCCCTTTAAATACCTGCTGCTAGGCTCCAGCAGGCAACAAGAAGTTGTCCCGTGACACTGTCTCAGTTTTAACTGACCAATGAAGGCGCGTAGCCTTAGCCTACACGTTCCCTAAACGAGACCGTCACCTGTCAATCAGCGAAGCTAATCCAGTGTCAGCTTGTGATTTTAATTGCACAGACGAGAGTGAAAGACAGTGCCCATGACCTTTGACTGGATTCGGAATTGATGGGATGGATCAGGAAGGTATTCTCTAATCTGGCTCGAATGCTTGTAAGAAAGTTGATTCAGGTAAAGACACCAAAGGACCAGGTGATGGTGCAGAACAGGGTAGAATTTGAACACGGCATCCAGTCCAATATTCTAATGATTCCGCTAGCGCACTGCACTAGATTATGAAAGGCAAAGGTGACCTCGTTGGGATTTGAATTGAGAACGATCCTATTAATTTGCCGCCTCTGCAAAAAAGCGAGCGAGTTGATGTGAAATTCATGTCACTTTCTTTGCTCAAAAGAACTAGAAATGTTACAGAATTGAAATCAACACAGGCATTCATGTCTGCAATTCATCGTTGTCTTTTGTTTACCTAGATAAAATCTTTCCATTCCGAAAAACGTTATTAGAATTTCTAAGTATTCTTGAAACATGTTCTTTGTGAGCCAATCATTTCTATTCCATTCTCAGCATAACCTCTTCCATTATATTGATTTCAAATTTTAGCACAAGGCCAGCAACGTTGGAGGAGAGTGTAAGTCGCTTAAATCGGCACTAGTGCTCAACTGGTATTTTACTTACCAACGCCGAAAGGATGAAAGACAAAGTCGACCCCGGCGGAATTTGAACTCAGAACTTATGGACGAACGAAACGCTGCTAAGCATTTTTCCCGGCGTGCTAACGATTTTGCCAGCTCACTGCCTTAACATTTTCCATTATTTTGATTTCTTACAAAGCCAGGAGGTCACAAACATATAAGAAAAAGAATCAGGATATAGAGATATCTTTGATTTTCTTAATTTTTTTTTTTTGCTGCTGTTGTTGTAAATCTATGGTAAATATATTGTGAAAAATGGCAAATAAATATTATATCGAGACATTCTATTCAGGTAGAAGTGATATATGGCAAACAGTTAAAATCTGGAAATTTTGAATAAACGCCAGCATGACTATCGATATGACCTGGTAAACAAAACAGACTTTATTTGTAACCAGAAAAATATTAAGAAATAAGGAAAATAAGATACGAAAAAATGATAAAACAACAAAGAAACTGGGATAGTAAATGAGAAATTTGGTTGCCAAAAAAAAAAAAAATAGAGAAAGCAAAAAAAAAAGGATAAAAAAGGATATGAAAATCTTAAAAACAATTTTCCCATAAATCAAGAAAGTAATTTAAAATATATGCTATGTGTTTGAAAATAAACTAGAGAAAATATCTATGTTAAATAGAAGTCATAAAACCCCAGCGGAACGAGAAACAAATAAAAAAATAATTATGAATAAAATGTTTTGATTTGACTATTAGTCAGAGGCTGACGCCTACAAAATTTTGCAGGACTTCCAAAACTTCTGGGCAATATATAGAAAATCATTACTTATAAAGTAAAACCTATCTACCGTGTTTCATTCAGAAGGCTTCGGTTTACTTAACGTGACAGTAGAATTCGTTTGTATAATGTCCTGCGCAGTGAGTTGGTAGAGGTACCGTACTCATGTTTTGATCACATACCTATATCGATGTTGCTGAAGAGATACGTTGCAGTTACTTCAAATAAAGAAATTTTAAGTAACGACAGGAAAGCTTAAGAGCTAAATAGAAAAGTGAATTAAAGAGAATATATGGTTATTCATAAAGGGAAGTATCTATCTATCTATCTATCTATCTATCTATCTATCTATCTATCTATCTATCTATCTATCTATCCATCCATCTATCTATCTATCTATCTATCTATCTATCTATCTATCTATCTATCTATCTATCTATCTATCTATCTATCTATCTATCTGTCTGTTTGTCTGTCTGTCTGTTTGTCTGTCTGTCTGTCTGTTGTCTGTCTATCTATCTATCTATTCATCTATCTATCTATAGGACTGTCTGTCTGTCTATATATCTATCTACCTGTGTGTGTGTGTGTGTGTGTGTGTGCATGTGTGTGTATAATCGTTGGTGGTTGAGTAGTAGAATGCTGGCCAGCCATGCGGACGGCCCGGGTTCGATTCACGGCTGACGCAAAAATTATATTTCAGTAGGCACAGGTGTGGATTTGTGATAAGAAGTTTTCTTCCCAACCACAGAATTCTGGATTCTGTCCCACTGCGTGACAGCTTGAGCAAGTTTCTACTGCTATAACCTCGGACCGGCCAAAGCCTTCGTGTGCATTTGGTAGATGGAAGCTGAAAGTAGCCCGTCGTAAATACACACACACACACACACACACAAACAATCTCGAGCAAATCTCCTGCGAGTCAACATGGGATTCCTTGATGACAGTGTAAAGGTCCTTTGATTAAGATATCTTTGACCCGACGAGTAGCTAGAGGATTACCTCTCATTTGGATAATTACTACTTGCTAGCTATGACATATGTAGCTGTGAATTTATCAACTCAATTCCATAATTATATATATATATATATATATATATATATATATATATATATATATAGATATATATATATATATATATATTTATATACATACATATATACTGTTGTGTCTGGGGAGAGTCATCCTCTTTTAGTGCCTTATAATTCAACACATTCACCGGTAAAATTTCCAAGTTCTAAATCCGCCGTGGTCGACTATATCTTTCATCGCTTCGGGGTCAAATTACGTAACAGTTGATTACTGGGGTAGATGTAATTGACTATCCCTCTCCCCCAAATTTCAGACCCTGTGCCTATAATAGAAAGGATTATTACAGTATCAGTCATACTAATTTTTTAATTATGTCCATTAGTATTATTAATTTAAGCTTATAAGGCGGCGAGCTGGCAGAATCACCAGCACTCCGGGCGAAATGCATTGCGGAATTTTGTCTGTTTTTACATTCTGACGTCGACTTTGCCTTTCATCCATTTGGTGTAAAATAAATTCCAGGTACGTACTGGGACCCATGTAATCGAGTAGCCCCTCCCACAAAATTTCAAACCTTGAGCCTATAGTAGGAAGGATTATTAATTTAAGCATACGCTTATGACTTTATTTTTGATATGACAATACTATTATTGTTGTTAGGACTGCTAGCTGGTAGAATTGTTACAGCTCCGGATAATCTGCTTAGACACATTTTCTCCGTTTTTACGTTGTGCGTTCAAAAGCTTCCGGGGATCAACTTCGCCATTCATTCTTTCGGGTTCGATAAATTAAGTACCACTTGAGTACTGGAAGCTATGTAATCGACTAGAACTCTCTCCTAAAAATTGTGACTATGTGCCAAAATTTGAAACCAATATTGTTTTTATTGTTGTTGTTGTTAATGTTCTAACTCTGCCTCTTTGTAATTAATAAATATAACCTCTGCAGAGCACATTCTGTAGCATATCTACGAGGCATCATTTTTATCGTTGGTTCAGTTTATGAATTTATACCTTAATAGCAGACCGTTAACCCATTAACGTACATTTATAACTTCAAAGATGTTATACTCCAATAACAAATATCAGTGTTTCTTTAACTTCAATCATATTTCTTCTGTAAAGTGATCATATTTCTTCGTCTGTTTGAGTATGAATCCGCTTGACTTTTCAATATCTTATATTGTTCCCTCTGAATTATAAAATTATTGCGTATTTATTAATTTATGTTTTCTCTTTCTTACTCTGGTTTTGTATGTGGTTTCATTTCACTTTCCTTATCTAGTCTACAATACATAGGGGACAATTGGAATCTATCAGTGCATTTCACTTCTAATTACGAAAGTGACTGCAATATGCTTAAGATTGTAATTTTCGTAGCCGCTCGATAAGTACGCATTATATACTTAAGCGTGGCTATGTGGTAAGAAGCTTGCTTCCCAAACACATGGTTCCAGGCTCAGTCCCACCGCGTGGCACCTTTGGCTAGTGTTTGCTACTATAGGCTCCAACTTGGTAGACGGAAAGTGAGATAAGCCCGTCGTCTGTGTTCGGATTGTCCTTGCACAGGGGACATCCGGACTTCCGTCTTCGCTGTGAACAAGGATTAATCTTCTGTCTTCGCTCTTTTGCACCATATGGGCTCAACTCCCCTCTTCATCTAACTCCTCTTTTCTCTCACACCTACTTGCTCTCTTCACTCTCACCCACCTCTCTTCTCTTTTGTTCCGACACCTACTGTATTCACTCCTACACACGTTCTACCTTCCATCCACTCTTTTTATCGTCACCCCTCCATCGTTAACCCACACCTACACATCCCAACCCCACCATCCCTATACATCCCATCCCCCACACCCACACATTCCACTCCCTCACACCCCAATCCCACATACACACCCACCCCACCCCACCCCTTTACACTCACCCAACCTACACCCTACCCTTGCACCTCACAGCCTCGCATCCCCCAGCCTCGCACCCCACACACAATGCCATCATACTACACCACACACCATCACACCATAACACAACAGACCACACATCACCTCAACACAGCACCACACCATAACATCACACCACAACACAACACACAAGACACCACACATCACATCACCACACCACCCTGCAGACATTAGCATTGACCACTTCCAAGCACCCACACCACACCACACACTACCACACCACCCAACACACACACACGCTCTCACGTACACACGCACGCACATCTTCATTTTGGGATCACCACTACTTTATTATCTCCCCTTCTTCCTAACTTTCCTGTCTGACCACCTTTGTCTGGCCATCGCCATGATTGACCGCTAGCCACTAAAGCTTCTTTTAATTATCTCTCTGTATATTTTCTAGCGTTCCTTTCTGTTGGAGAGCGTAGGCTCGAATCGTAAGACATTCTCACTTTCCCAGGCGTTATATAATACACATGTTTGTTGTTTACACATCTATCTTCGTCTTTTGTTTTTTTTGTAAATTCCAACTATATGTGTGTGTGTCCTTGTGTCAGTGTTTGTACCCACCACCGTTTGAAAACCGGTGTTGGTGCGTTTTCATCCCATAACCAGGCGGTTCAGCAAAAGAGACTGATAGAATAAGCACCAGACTTAAAATATAAGCAATGGGGTCGATTCATTCGACTAAAAATTCAAAGCGGTGGCTCAGCTTGGCCGCAGTCTAAATGCTTAAATAAGTAAAAGATACAAAATGAAAGCTATATATATATATGTGTGTGTGTGTGGTGTGTGTGTGTGTTTGTGTATGTGTGTGTGTGTGTGTGTATTTGTGTGTGTGTGTGTATACATATATTCAAAATACCTTCTAAAAATGCGGAGATAAAAACCTCCAAATGGCAGGGCAAGTGTAGACACATTTTTTTGACGCTACTCTTCTGAAGATCGTCCTTTGCGTCCGAAATATGTAAAGATTTTACGACATTCATCTCTGCATTGTTAGAAGATTTTCCCAATCCACTTATCATTCTACTTCTGCGCTACAATGCATCAAGCGAACTACAATACAACCTTCTTATATACATACATACATACTTATATATATATATATATATATATATATATATATATATATATATATATATATATATATATATATATATATATATATATATACATATATATATTGTTTCTATATTCAAAGACACACACACATACACACACACACACACACATATATATATATATAATATATATATATATATATATATATATATATATATATATACACGCATATATTTCGCAAGTATATGGAACATTTAAGAGAAAGATTATATAATAGAAACACGAAACGGTGAACAAGTAATAAAGGGAAATAACTTTATACAAGGCGTTCAAAAGAGTATATAAGGCATTCAAAATGATGAAAGCAAATAACAAAAGACTAGAATATACAAATCCTAGATCCTATAAAATACATATTAATAAAGATAAAGGAACCCGAAGACTTAAATGAAAAGTGATGCGGAGGAGATTTAGGAATAAAGAATTATATACGTTGATATCATGAGGTTGACAATTTAAATGTAGAAACTATTAATCGATACACAACACTCCTATGAAACAGGAATGCACCTTTGAAAGAAAAGCTGATGGTGATGATCGTGGCTGTCTATCTTCTGATTGAACCATGGAAATTATATCTTCATTAAATCAAAAGCGTTTTAGTTTACTTTGATGTATTGTGATACTGGAGTAAAATAAATAATAAAAACGGAGAGCTTCTTACAATGAGAAAAGGGAAAGTTAACACACCTTTATATATTTCGGGCACCAAAGACTCCTCGGCAAAGTGAACGGCTTGAAGAAGTGTAAGATTTGCGTAGATCCTACAATGTTGATTATTAAGGGTTTCACTTACGATGGGCGTTTGTGCTTGAAATATATAACATTTTAAGAAGCCCTTCGTTTTCATTATTTGTTATGTTTTTAGTTTTCCCAAATTTGTGATAATTTCTGTCACTTGCGAACCCTGCCAGATGCTGTATCTATTCTGCCAATGCAACGCTTTGAATTTGCGATTGTACAATTTTTAGCGATCTGTAAGGGATGACAGGCAAAGTTGCCCTCGGCAGGATTTGAACTCAGAGTAGATAGAATCGGAACAAATACAAGGCACTTTCCCTAACACTCTAACAATTCTGTCAGTTCGCTTCCTAGCAAAGAAAATATCAATGATAACGTAAAATAAGCAACAAAAAAAAGCCAGCAAGCTCTCAGAATCGTTAGTACGCCGAGAAAAATGCTTAGCGGCATTTCATCCGTCTTCACATTCTCAGTTCAAATTCCGCCAAGGTCGATTTTGGCTTTCATCCTTTCGGGCATCGAGAAAATGAGTACCTGTTGAATACTGGGTTCGATGTAATCTACTTCCCACTCCCCAGAAATTGCTGGCCTTGTGTCAACATTTGAAACCAATATAATATCAGCAAAATAAAAAAAAAAACATGTATAGCTGCTAGACACCTATTGACATCAGATACAAGCATTAATATCACCAGACTAAAGGAATTCTTACATACAAATGTCACTATAGTTCAAAAGGAAAGAGAATATTCTATCAGATCCAGCCATATAAAATTATCTTTTAATATACATCATAGCAAATAAATATACAGAAAAAGCTTGGTAACACGTGGCAGGATATCTAAGTCTTTAATGAAATCAATAACTATATGAAATAACAGAAAACATATTTTAGATATTGCGAAAAATGTATTGCCAGAAGTGAAAGAGAATCGGTAACAGAAGATCCTCACAAAATCTGGAAAAATGCGTGGGAATAAAAAAAAAATCTTTTATAGGCGCAGGAGTGGTTGTGTGGTAAATAGCTTACTTACCAACCACATGGTTCCGAGTTCAGTCCCACTGCATGGCACTTTGGGCAAGTGTCTTCTACTACAGCCTCTACAAAGCTTTGTGAGTGGATTTGGTTGACGGAAACTGAAAGAAGCCCGTCGTATATATGCATATGTATATATATATATATATATATATATATATATATATGTGTGTGTGTGTGTGTGTGTGTTTGTGTTTGTGTTTGACCCCCACCAACATTGCTTGACAACCGACGTTGGTGTGTTTACGTCCCCGTAACTTAGTGGTTCGGTAATAGAGGCCGATAGAATAAGTACTAGACTAACAAAGAATAAGTCATGGGGTCAATTTTCTCGACTAAATGCGGTGCTCCAGCATGGCCGTAGTCAAAGTGACTGAAGCAAGTAAAAGAGTAACGAGAGTAAAACAAAGAATTCCAATCCAAAACAAAACGATTTTTGTCATGAGTCAATTGAAGATGAAATGAAAAATGAACGCAGAACAAATAAAGGAAGTAACATTTCGGATGAAGCTGATGTCAACGAAAACTCATCGTAGATGATGTTCAAAACAGTGAACAAACAATATGCTGCAAAAATCAAATAACTGGAAGACACTACGGCTCGACAGATTTGGAAACTTCTAGTAAATTATTTAACCTAGTCATGCAAGGTGGTTGTAGAGATGTTTAATAATATTCTGGAATGATTCACTGAGGATGAAATAAACCCAACTTTGCCCTTTGCATATGACAATCGTTTATATATATATTTGTCTGGAATGTCCTGGTCTGGTTTGGGATTTGCAGTTAACCCTTGATTCATATGTTCTGGTAATCAAAGCTTTCCTTCCATTAGTCCAATTTTAGTCTGATGGTTAGATAAATCTTGGGAACGTGTGCCATATATGACGCATGCGCATAAGTAAACATGTCCTGTGTATCAAAGGGTTAATAATTAAAATCAAAAATTTAAATTCTGCAAACCTCCGACTCATAAAACACTTCCGTTTAACCTGCAAAACGTTGACGGTGATAGTAGCACAAACGAACTGAAAGGATGCCGCAAAGGATTAGGTGATAGTAGAAAATCAATTTCCGATCAACAATGCCATAATCCTAAAAGAAGACTAAATGATCTATTTATGACATTTATTGAATATCAGATATTTGACACAATTCCTTACATACGCATTCTGAAAACAATGCAACTGAATGATGTAGCATTAGTAAGAAAAGAACATTAAGCATGCCGCTACTAAGTAACAAACAATTATGCCGATAAAAATATAATATATCTGCAAATATGGAATATTATGAGGAGACGCCCTTTTTTTCACTCAGTTTCTGTTTGGCATCAGTATTGTTGAGCGATATATTAAATAAAATTGGTCGCAGATATAAATGTTATGGTAGGACAAGCCCACAATGATTGTATATGACTGACTTCAAATCCCACGTTGAGAGCGTAAATTATTAGAAATAAATGTTGCTGACACCACACAGATTTTAAGGGAAATTTGTGTGAGTTCTGTCTCACAAAAATGCGACAAGACAACTGTGAAAAGAAGAAAATTACGAATTCGAATATAATGTTTCAGAAAGAAACCGGGATATGAAAAATGCAACATATACATACAAATATATAGGTAACAACGAACTAGACGGAGTTTAACAAGTGCAAATAAAAGAAAAGTTTCGGTGCTGATATTCTAGAAGAAATAGAATGATACTTAAAGATCATAAGGCATGAGTACTGTAACTATGGATGTGAACATTTTTAGTTAGCTTACTCAACTGAATGTTAAACAAACTAGTATGGTTAACAGGGAAAGGAAGCGATGTATTTAAAGCGCACGACCTACAAGAAAGTGTATATATATATATATATATATATATATATATATATATATATATATATATAATATATATATATATTATATATATATATATATATTATATATATATATATATGTATGTATGTATGTATATATAGGGGGAGAATTGACAAAGAAACAAAAGACGAAGACAAGTGGTGGAGACAAGAAACAGATGTATTAGTATAACGCTCGGGAAGTGAAAAAGTCTTTAACGCTTCGCGCCTACGCTCTTCCACAGAAAGGAACACAGAAAGAAACAAGGAGAGAAAATGAAGAAAATAAGGAGAGAATAGGTTGATCCTGTCTCCTCTCATCACCCTTCTCTACTGGACTTTCTACACTTCAGCTGCACCTCTCCTGCATATGGATTACACTGGACTATGTGTATATCTATGCGTCAATCATTAACAATGATCGTGTTGACTGTAACTTCGGTTGACTTTGGAACCTTTCAGTATATCTAGTATTATATATTCTTCGGTAAGTTTTATTTTTCTGTGGTAGGTTAGATTCTGATGGGAAGATATGGACTGTTATTATCTTATTAAATCCGGAGTTAAGTTATAGTTCAGAATGCAGTCATGTACATAGAAATTTCTTGTCGGATGTCTCTGTTTAGGTGTTTCAACTTCACGTCTTCTAGTTGTGTTTCGATTGGTGAAGCGGTTATTCGGTCATCAGATTTCTTTACTTGCTGGTGTTATTTAGAAGATTTGATCTGGCTGTTTGTTTTGCAATGTTTGATATTATTACTCACTCTTCAGTCAAGCATGTAATACTTTGTGGTTAGTCGTCTTTATTTAGGTATGTCATCTTTTGTTCATCGTACTTTTAGGATAGAAACGTGTTTGCCTTGTGCTCACAGAAGTACGTAGAAGAATAGAAGGGTTAGCTGGTCGGCAGTTTTCTCACTAGAAGTTAATTTCTCATGTTATTTTATTGATAAAAACTTTAAACTTCATGCTTTGGGGAAGTTAAGTTTGTGGACTATGTCCTTATAAATATTTCTACTTAGCAGTTTCGAGTGTGTGTATTGGCAATACTATTTAGTAGATAATATCTTAAGTGCTATAACGTGGGGCATTAAAAAGTTGTATAATCATACATATGTATAAAAATAAAATTAAATACACATATAAAGACACAAAAAATTTCTATTCAAAGGTTAATCCTCGAATTTTGTTGCACATGTGCCAATACATGTATATGTATATGTGTGTATCTATATGTATGCATTTATAATAGAAAATTTGTTTCGTATTTCGGTTGAAATTTGGAGAACTTTCAGATAATTTCTACCCTACGTTTTAGTAGAAAAGTGTTATTTGGTGTTTATATATATTACGGGAATGGTTTGTAGTGATGGATGGGAAAACCAAGGTAGGTGAGATATTGTCAGTTTGTGTGTTCGAAAAAGCTATTTGTTTGAAATGTCGTAGTGTCTTGAAGATTTTTGTTGTTGTAAAAAGAGATTAATTCAGCGTTTTGATTCAGAATTTAAATCTTATTAGTGAGGCAGTGGTAAACTAAATTGTACAAAGTCGGTAGGGGTTGTGTTTACTTTGACTTGGTTGTTTCTGTGATGGTATTTCCCAATTAATGTTAAATGGGATAATTTTTCATATTAATATCCATATATATCTTTGGTTTACCGAGATGCCATTTTCCGATGTTGAGATCTATAGCTGATAAACCTAATTACAAAACCTTACATGCTTAAGTCAATTATGTTTAGCCGCTTGTGGGTAGTAAAGAAATAGGTATTTCGTCTGAAGTTCAAATTCCGCTGAGGTCGACTTTGCCTTTCATCTTTTCGGAGTCGATAAATTACGAACTGGATCGATCTAATCGACTGGCCTCCTCCCCAAAAATTTCGAGCATTGTGCCTAGAGTAGGAAGGAAACGTTAGCTCGCTGGGCGAAATGGTTAGCGTTATTTCGTCTATCTTTATGTTCTGAAGTTCAAATTCTGCCGAGGTCGACTTCGCTTTTCATCCATTCGGGGTCGATAAATTAAGTACTGGGGTCGATTTAATCGACTGGTTATTCTATACTTTTGTAGAGTACACATTTATTATTCATAAACAAGAATTTTATTGATCGTGACTTCGAAGTTTCGAAGATAAGCCATCGTGGGACTGCGATGTATTGAAGTTAATTTTGGCTTTATATAGTCTCTGTTGAGCTAAATCCTTCCGTGCGTGTATAGGTTTAAGTTGATTGGTAAGTAATTTTTACGGTGGGTTAGAGGTATTTACGTAAATTTTTTATCGATTAAATTTGAATTTATATTATTCTTTAGAATTTATTAATGTTTGTAGAACTTTGTAAGCTGGTGTGAATATTTAGGTGTAGCCCTATCGTGGGTCGGTATAGGATACATATTTATTTTTGCCTTGACTCGAATAATCCTTCGGTTTGACAGAGATCAAAAGTAATTTAGTATTTAAAAACTTAGTAATTGGTGGTAATTGGTGGTGTCAGATTTTTGTAATGGAAATTTGTAGGGGCTAACAACAGAGACTATATAAAGCCAAAATTGACTTCAATATATCGCAGTCCAACGATGACTTAACTGGCCAAAACCTCGAAATCTCTCTATATATAAACGGCAGTTTGTCTGTCTGTGTGTCTGTGTGTCTGTCAGGTTGTACCCTCACCCTGACCACGGCTTTCAACCGATTCTGATGAAACTTGACACACACGTAGCCAATGTCATAATTCAAAACTAACGCAGCGAAAATTTTGAAAAGTTCCCCCAGTTCTGAAAAAAAATCGATAAATTCGACATGGGTCGAGAATCTAAGCTTTTTATATGCAATACATTTTCTACAGACTGTCTAGGGGACGCAACTCGACCAAACTGAACAAACGAATGGAAAAGGTTTTTTTGATGCACACGACAAAAGCGGTTTATAATAAACCAAGAGTTTGCAAGTAGCGTCCGAGGACCCTTAGGGTACGTCAAAAATTTAAGGTAAAACGTTTGGGGTGGTAGTTATAAAGAAAGTGTAAACAAAAAAAGTATTCGAATAACTTGCGGCTGCAGCAGCTATTAGCAGAAGTGGCGGTGTTGGGGGTAAAGTCTCGAATGTAATTTCTTCCTGGTAGGAATTGGTTGGGTTGAATTATCGATAGCTGTTTGATAGTTATTTGGGAGTGAAGAGAAGACATTGCAACCTACACATGCGCCTTCGTTCCCTAGAGGGAAAGGACTAGATTGGGATTAGTCGTTGCCTACTAGGGGCTCTTGCTAGTTACTGTTTAAGAATAACACGCGTTCAAACACACGTACACACAGTTAGTTAGTTAGTTTGCTAGTTAGTTAGTTAGTTAGTTAGTTAGTTAGTTAGTCAGTTGGATAGATAGATAGATAGATAGATAGATAGATAGATAGATAGATAGATAGATAGATAGATAGATAGATAGATAGATAGATAGATAGATAGATAGATAGATAGATAGATAGATAGATAGATAGATATGTCTCTTTATTAGCCACACAGAGCTGGAAACAGACGGGACAAATCACAAAGTAGAACTTTTCTTTTGGAGGGAGAAAAAAAAAGAGTGGGGTAGGTTTTTGATCAAAAGGGATCGTAGAAAGGATAAAAAAGGAAAAAGAAAAGAAAAAACGATCAATAGGGATCGTGTATTGCAGAAATGTTATTATGTAAAGTGTAAAGGGGGAAGCAGATAAGGTTTATCCATGGAAAGAAAAGCATACAGAAAAGACCACGGTAACCTCGGTCATTAATGTCACATGTTAACACATTTATTTGCAAGTAAGTAACTCTCTGTTTTAAAATTTTCCGCGTTCATGGGACTATGCTCAAGGTGGCTTCGTCATTCATACGTGCCATCCTTGCTACAGTCACCCATCTGTTTTTGAAACATTCGTTAGACAAAACTTGCCTCTCTACTCTCACTTTCCTTTTCAAATGATAAGATAGATAGATAGATAGATAGATAGATAGATAGATAGATAGATAGATAGATAGATAAAATGGCATCGAAGGACGTGGTGGCTGGTGTTCTTCATTGGAAGTACATTCAAATCATATAGCTACACGTGTTTGGCCAACCTGTCGCCACACACTTCCGTGTATGGCACCATTCCATTTATCATATACGAGTGTGCACCATTGCTGCACACCAAGGATCCGAATACGCAAGGAAGCAGAAGAAAAACATTTTCCCGTCCAACGCTGGAGCCATGTCATCAACAGATTTATATGAACATATTTTCCTTTCTTATTCGCCATCTCCTATCAGTTCAGTAATCCTAATCATATCTTTCAGCTTCCCCTTTTCCACCTCAATCTCTCCCTACACCTCGTCTCAGAGCGTTTTGTCTTCTCTTCTACATTTTCTTTTCTTCTCCATCTCACACTAACTTCTATCCTCTACTATTTCCTGTTTACGAATGAAGTTCACAGTTTCTGACATCCCACATCAGATTCAGCAAGTTTCTGAAAAACAGGGGATGTAAAACTCTGATGCCTTTCTTTTATTTCCTTACAGTGAACTTTTTCTTGTGGAAGGACTATTTTCCTAAACACTGAACATTCCACTACCAACAATAATGTATATATATATATATATATATATATATATATATATATATATATATATATATATATTATATATATATATATATATGCATGTGTGTGTGTGTCATTCCCCTGCCTATCGGATGCATTCCATTCCGGAAGTTCCGAAAATCATGCCGTAATGTGGAGTTCCATTATGTGAACCACGTTTTCTTAACAAGTTCATTGGCTTTTAAGTACCATTGGCAGTCAATAGGAAATAAGCTTCACAATACGGATTTCCACGTTACGTCAAGACTTTTAGGAAGGCAGTGCTTCCAGAAACGAGTGGTATTCCAGTATGTGTATAGGCCCGCGCGTATATATATATGTGTGTGTGTGTGTTTGTGTGTGTGTGTGCGTATGTGTGTATGTGTGTGTGCGTGTGTGTGTGTGTATATATGATACACAAATACACACCCATTTACACTGTCTGATCTTGATGTAATTATGTTTCTATTACACACCATAACACATACCGACATTGAATCAATAAATACAAAATTTGGCACTGCTAACTCAATTGATAGTTGTCGCAATTTTTGTATAAGGAATCGATTTTTTGTGTATATTTATTTTTGTATTATTCTATATTTTATTTATTTATTTTTTTTTTTTGTTTACCAGAAATCGAATGTATATATTTAGTGTTCTTTGTAAAACGGCTACAGTAATTATTGTTATTCTCCTCCGTTTAAGGTGGGAAACAATAAAACAAACACGCAACAATACAAGAAGAGGTAAATAAACGAATAAATAAATAAATAAAGAAATAATATTAAAATGAAAAATAAGCAAAGAAGACATATACATGGCTTAAGAAAAACAAAGAACTAACGGAAGAAACAAGTAACAGACAAACAAACAAAGCGAATCAGAGACAGAAACAATATTCTCCTCTCGTTCACACCAATAAAATTTTTGAAAAAGCAACCGGTTCGGCCATTAAGAAACGTAACCAGAAGAATAGCTGAAGAAGATGAAAAGGAAAAGAATATAAAGAAAAACAATGAAGTATGAAGTAGAAGAGCAACAGCAATAACAACAAGAACAACAACTACTGCTGCTGCTACTACTACTACTACTACTACTACTACTACTACTACTACTACTACTACTACTACTACTACTACTACTACTGCAGCTGCTGCAACTTTTAATACTGTTTCTGCTAGTACTACTACTAATGGTAACTATTACAAATAATACTACCACCGCAACCATAACTACTACAACAACAACAAAAGCAACTACTACTACTACTACTACTACATTCATTATAAAAACATTTTCAATAATACAAAATGCTATAAGAATAATATTAGCACTGATGATGATGATGATGATGATGATGATGATGATGATGATGATGATGATGATGACGACGACGATGATGATGATGACGATGATGATGATGATGATGATACTGATCACGACGACGACGACGACGACAATGGTGATGGTACTGGTGAAGGAGGCAATAGTGTTACTGTTGGCGGCGCTGGTGGTGATGGTGTTGGCGATAATGATAATAAAAATAGTTGTCTGAACAAAAATGTTCATAAAACTACATCAACACCCGACGACGACGACGAGGACGTCGAAGACGACGACAACAACAACATCAATTACCGATAGTAACATCAACAATAAAACTATGAAAGATCGAAATTAACGGAAATGAAAATATTTACACGAAACTCTTGGAAAAAAAAAACAAACTGAAAACAGATCATATGAAAAATAAACAAAGACAAGCAAAAAAGAAAATATTTGTTTTCTAAATAACAACAATAACAATTGAAGGCATAACAAAACAATATATACAGACATATATATGTACACTCTTATCGACATACACAGGTACATACAGGCTAACACGCGTACACCTATACACACACACACACGTACACACACATACACACACGCACACGTACACACATATATATATATATATATATATAATATATATATATATATATATATATATATATACATACAATATATATATATACATATATTCATATATATATACACATATACGTATATATATATATATATATATATATATATATATATATATACATATATACATATATATGCACATATATGTATATATATATATATATATATATATATATATATATATACATAAACACGCGCACACATGTATACATATACGCAGATATATGTATGTATGTATATACACACACACATATATATATATATATAATATGTGTATATATGTATATGTGTAGGAGTGTATGCAAATTGGTAGCAGTAACACAAAATATTAGAAGCCAGAATTTGGAACAGTGGTATTACAGATACTAATACTTTTTTAATAATAATAGTGTGGTTATTTTATAATAATAATAATGATTTGTTTGTTTTCATGATAATAATAATAATAATACTAATAACTTGATAATGATGATGATGTTTGTGATGATGTTGATGATGATGATAGTGATGGTGACGATTGTGATGATTGTAACGGTGATAATGAAAAAAATATTAATAAAAATAAAGATAGTAATAAAATGTAATAGAAAAATAGGTTAAACACAGCAAAAACATATGCAGTCATACACACACACACACACATACACACATAGACACGTGCAAGCAGATACATACACCTACACACACACACTCGTATACGCATGTATTTACGCAGTGAAAATAAGCATCGTCGGAAAATATAAAAAAAGAGAGAAAGGAAAACAAATTTAACACAGGCAGACTGTATATAAATTAGAAAATAACGATAACGCCATGATATTAATAATCGTACCTATACACACACACACACGCACACACACACATATATATATATATATACATATACATATGTATGTAGGTATAATTATACATACATACATATATATATATATATATATATATATATATATATATATGTGTGTGTGTGTGTGTGTGTATATATATTCATACATACATATGTATATATGTATATATATTCATACATACATATGTATATATTAAAGAAAAAAACATTAACAACATGATATCTAATATCCAGGACAACAGTAACACTGAATAGCAATATTAACAAATATTGTCGTATAGAATAGCAACAAATTCTTGAACAACAATATTGCATTGTTACATACGAAGAGTCTCAGATACTGCAATGTGTATCATTGATATCGTTATATCTTTCAGGTTTGTTTATAATCGACGGAAATGGTGCTGCCATATATTACTAAAGACGTAAGGCGTTTGACGTTAAAATGCCAATTGTGGTTCACTACACAATGCAGTTAGTGAAATAATTGTTTCTACCACAAGTCTAGATTTCCATGCGTAGTGTTGTTAGTCTATTAAATCAACCCCAGTACACGATGAATGCTTTATGGATTTTCTAACAATGGAAGGAATACTTGATATTAGTGATTTATGAACTCCAGAAACTGAAGAGCTACCTACTATTTCAGCAGTTATAGCAATAATGGTTTCAAATGTATGCAAAAGTCTAGGAGTTTTAGGTGGAGAGGGTAAGTCGATTATATCGACTCCAATACTCGCGTGGTACGTTACTTTATCTGTCCCGTAGGAATAAAGGGCAAAGTTGACCCCGACAGAATTTTTAACTCAGGACATATGGAGCGAGAAGAAATACCCATTTCTTTACTTCCCACAAGGGGCTAAACACAGAGAGGACAAACAAGGACAGACAAGAACAGACAAAAGGATTAAGTCGATTATATCGACCCCAGTGCGTAACTGATACTTAATTTATCGACTCCGGAAGGATGAAAGGCAAAGTCGACCTCGGCGGAATTTGAACTCAGAATATAACGACAGAAGAAATACCGCTAGGCTTTTGTCCGTAAACTATTCTGATAGCTCGTGGTCTTCAAATAGAATAATAATATTATCCATATTATATTTATAATTGATAAAATATTATGGCAGTATTTGTTTTTCTGACTGCCGCCATCTTTCTAGTTAGCCATTGAATACTTTAACCGCCATTGAATACTTTTTTTCATGGATTCCAGTGTCTCTCTGCCGCCATCTAATTCCATTATTATGCATTTAAATTGGGAACTTGAGTCATAGGGAATCTTCTCATTAGCTCCTCACACAACCATGGACGCCTCACCTATGGATCTTTTGCAGTTACTCTCTTGATAGAGCTTGGTCTTTGTGAGCCGTTGGTCTTCTAGGATTCCTCCTCTCAGCATCGATGTAAGAAACATCGTTGTCTCAGTTGTGCTCTTTCCACAACTCTTCGCAATCCATCATGCTGTTGCTGCATGACTTCGTTGTATCCCTGGCAGAGTGACTGAACGGGTACTATGGCTTGCCAAAGGGCAGCCTCTAACTAGGCAGGGCACAGTCGTCACTCCGTGGGGTATTTTCAAATACCGGCATACCTATTAAATATTACTTGCAGTAAATATGTTGATCACAAATTTAAGTATTATTGTTTATGCTTCTAAAATTTTTGTTCCGTTTACATTTGTTTCTTTTTTCTATAATAGCCTGGATATGATCTTGTCCATTTACAAAAGTTATTTCCTTCATTTCTAATTTTCCAAGTACGGCAAAGTCTGTGATTCGTTTATAAAGTCATTTTGAGGCAGAACATATGAGATGAGTTGTCTTCCCTAGTTACTGACACAATTAGAATAATAATCGGCATTGATTCATATTAGTTTCTCCCCAATGCATAATTATTTCTAGATCGAATTATAAATGTCCCTTGCATTAAATATATTAACACTGATTTAACTATCGATTTTTGTGGGGATATCTACGATATAAAATATTAAATTAACTTTACACACCCTAATATTTTTATTATTTACAATGATTTGTTAATTCTAGAAGATGGAGATACGTGGCTTAGTGGTTTAGGTGTTCGAATCGTGATCATAAGGTCGTGAGTTCGTTTCCATGACTGGGAATAAGGTATTTCGTTTCCTGTAGCTTCAACTCATTTAGTGGGAAAAAAATGCTGGTGTAGCTCTCTCTTTTCCTCTCTATGAGCTGGATGTTACGTGGGGCGATACTGACGAGGCCTAGAGGGTGTGTATGTCTGCATAGGTACTTGAAACGAATGCCCGATGCACACAACCAATCTCTAAAGGATCAGGAGAGATAGGGTTTGTTCGTAAGGAACATTGTTAAAAAGCTCGGGAATAACGGAATGAGATTGTGAGACAAATATATTTCATTCAGCGTCATCAATACTTAGAGGTAATTAGCTTCATCCGAGGGTCGAGAACGTATTTGATAGTGTGACAGTCTTTTCTTATGAATCAATCGACGCTAGCACCTTAAAGTTGTTAATAAAGATTTATTTTCATAGTTTTGATAAGGGATGAATACAAATAACAAAACGCATAAAAAAATATAAATGCATAATTAATTTATAAAATGTAAATATAATAACTGAAACATCAGCAAAAATTGCAAGATGAAAAAGATAATAAAAAGAAAGGCAAAACGAATAGCAACAAAATAACATAAAAATACAAGGCAAATACAAACCATAAAATGAAGCTATATTTACTAAAAAAATAAATCCAACTTTGAAACATAAAGAAAAACACCCAAAGTATTGATTATTTAACAAATTAATTGCTTATTCTAAGTCGTAGTCTTTCGTTGAAACTAAGAAGTGAATAATTGTCTTAGTTTCATGTTCTTGTTAAGCTCCAGTGCAAGCCTGATTGGTTTGAATAATGAACAGACGGCATTCCCATTGTGACCATCACGCCTTTTCAAGGATATGCACTATGTTTTCTCATGTGACTTGTATTATTTAAGGCAGAAGAGACATGCAAATTTGGTAGGTAGTCTTAGGTTTTTGACCTACTGGTTAGAGACTCATTCGTTTAACAAGTGTGTATGATGCGCTATAGACCAAGGTTAAAACTATTTTTCTTTGTTTTCTGGCATTCACTCCAGGTAAATGCCATAAAATAATGAATCTAATCTGCGGGATAAAACCTGCAATACATATTAGTGTTAGAATCTGGATCCTTTGTCGGAGTTAACCTAAACATATAGTGAAAATATAGACTACATTCCCAACTTCTTAGAAAGTCTTGAAGTCTGCAAAACATTTATAGATTAGTTATATCAATGTCTCATTTGTTAAACAGCAAAATTCACATCCAGATAACCATTTGCACATGTGAGGACACGGATGAGAGTTAATCGTCATAGAAACAGTGAGTCACTTGTAATTAACAGAGAAAGTTTCGCAAATGAAATAACAGAATGGTGCTGTGTGTCTTCGAATATTATGGATATTCAGCAGCTGACGCTTGTTTTTCTATGTCTTACTGTAGAAAATGAAGCAACTCACAACCTCAAATCACGGTTCACGCAATCATAAAAATAAACAGTTTTCATATGATTCAATATGAATGCTAAAGCGTGTATATAAAAAAAATAGTTCTCTTTACTACTCAGGCATTTCCAATATATAAATAAATAAATAAATAAAATAGATAAAACGAATAGACAAATAAATAAATAAATAAATAAAATAACTAAAAGATTAGACTGATATTTACAAAAATAAAAACAAGGTTGTGGTCTCTTACAGCATAACTGCTTGCATGAAAAATTACATAAGATTATATAACACCAATATTCATGGAGCGAGCAAAAAGGCCGAATAGAAGCGATAAAGCGGTAAGGAACAAGATTATAATCCCAAGACAATTTCTGCTTGTAGAAAATCCTTATCTACGACGCCACTATCACAGACAGAAAACAACAACAGCAATTTCAGATATGATATTGATTTAACAGAAAACCATGTAAAAACGGCATTTACCAACTTACTGCTCAAAAATAAACAAGCATAACTTATTTTTTCTTTTCTATATACAGACGAAGAAGAATATATGAGAACCCACATTAGAATCATGAAAATGTGTATATCGCATCGAACTACAGGAACGAGGGAGATACATCACTTTTCTTTTGTGAAGATATTCGATCTAGTCGACCCCTCAACAGGAGCTCGTATGTGATGTCCACCTGCTGTCATAGGCGAAAATATATTACCGATCAACTATAAAATTTTCGATAACTCACGTGGAGGGGAAAAATTGGTCATGCATCACGTGTTTTGCATTTTCAGTCCTTTATCTGGTTTTCCTAGGTTGTGGTTGTATCGTAGCTACTCGGATACATACCGGAACTTGTGATATGAATTTACTTACATTGCTATATACAGGTACATTCAGATTATAAAACTTAGTATACCGATATGTGATAGAAAGGTGTATAGTTTTGGTATAGAATGAAAATTGCGAGAGCACATTGCCAGTATTTGACTTCCAGAGCTTCAAACTTTGTGAACGTCTATGAGTTCATTCAACAACAATCGTTATGATACCAGCAACAAATATCTCATATACATATATGTATATATGTATGTACGCATGTAAGTATACATGCATGTATGCATATATGTATATATATGTCTGTATAAGTCTATATATCCATTTAACTATTTATGTATGAGCGTAGTCACGAAACGTAAAAGACTTTTTCATTTCCCTGAGCGTCAAACTAATACACGTGCTTGTTGTTCATACACATGTCTTCGAGTTTTGTTTTTCTATAAATTTCAACTATATATATTATATATATATATGTATGTATATATATATATATATTATATATATATATATATATATATATTATATATATATATATATTATATATATATATTATATATATATATATATGCATATATGTATGCATGTATGTGTGTCTGTATATATATATATATATATATATATGCACACACACACACACATATATATCCTCGCATGCATAACATGTATTTATGACCATCAAATTCGCTGAGGATCAGCATCTGTAGTTGTCGACCTTTTAATGACAGGACTTTGTAACGGACAGAAGCAAAAGAAGAACGCGGTTTCGCGAGTGACGGAGGATGAGAACTGACACTTCATTGCAGACGTGTGTAATAGCCCGGACCCGGCATCAGTAGCAATCAACACCATGTTCAGGATGAAGGAGACCCATCGGGCAAGAATGATGACTCCAGAAAAATGGTATATCATTTCATCTAGATGTAGGTGACTTCCAGAAATTTCCTCTGTCTTTAATACAACCGCCTTAATTCGCGTGTGTGCAAAGCTATCACTAACCGTGTCTAATCGTGGAGACACCAATTTAGTAACGCAAAATTTTGGCTAACTTGAGAAGTTATGTACTAACAACGAAGCCTCATTGGCCACTGAACGCTTAATAATAAATGGCCTCGGTGGTAGAGGTGTGTTTGCACGAAAGGATACACATCATATTTTGTATGCAAGTGAAGGAGATCTTAAGCTCTTTTTTTTTCAAAAAATGTATATACCTGTGTTCATGGGAAAATGTTTATCATTTAATTACTTTAATTTAATTTCGAGAAATTTAGCATTAACAGAGAAACGTTGTGTATATTAGATCATATTACGGACGGAGCAGCTAATTTAAAGATATAATCACTAGAGAACAAACCCGAGACCCTTTCATTCACTCCGTTAACTAGGTTCTTAAACACTTATGTAGCATGGCCCGGTGTTAATGTAGATGAGCGTCTGTTTGAGCTTGTGATATGGTTTGAATGAGGAAATTCTATTGTCATATTCAGGACGTTAACTATGGTTCAAGTTCAAGAATCGTTTGGGTCAAATCAGTCGACCAAGATTGAACATTAACCAAGCGGTAAGCACTTTCAGTTGTGTATTATGTCTTTGAAATATCAGAGAAATATGTAGCTGAATTCAGTGCTATGTTTAATAAATCTCTGGACATCGATGGATAAAAGTCAACAACATCAAAGTGAAAATATCTGGTCCCATACACACCGTCACTGCCGTTGTACATTGAAATTTCTTCTCCAGTTCTACAGCAAAGGTCGTAGTTAGAAGCTTTACCCTAGTAGATATTAATATTCCTATGTATCGGTTAGCTGCAATACCAATCTTCTGCCTTGGTAGCAGAATTCAACTCAGACCTATAACGTGCTTATGTGATTAGTGTTAAGTATTATCATTCAGATATTATTATTATGGAAAATGTCCCACGAATATGCCATGGTGGTATTTACAGTGACGATGGTTACGGTAGATGTTTTGCTTAACTCCATTTACTTACCCTCTTTATCTCCAGTACACTATCACTATTCTGACGTGAGATCCTTCCAGTGGTACGATCAGCAAAGCCCCCTGCTGGTCATCAGATGTTTTGAGGCACTTCCTCTAAACTGTTCATCTAATCTTTATAGCCATACGTCGGTCTGACTGATAAACATTGCTCATACTGTCGTGTATTATACACTATTTGGGGAGGGCAGGCGACATCTACGGACTTGCATATACATATATGTATATATTCACAATTACAATACAGATGTGACTATGTGATTATTGGGTTTGAATCCCAAACGTATGGCTCACAGTTCATTCACAATGCGTTCCACACCTTGGGCAAATGTCTTCTATTAAAGTCCGGACCGGCCAAAGACTTGTGAGTGAAAAGCGAAAGACGAGCCAGTCCCATATACGCATGTGAATTTCTATGTGTGAGCGTGTGTGTAT
>NC_043003.1:33256900-33269400 GCF_006345805.1 Octopus sinensis
TGCATCCATACATACAAGTTGATATACACCCATACATAAACAAGAAAAGAGATATATTAATGATATTAGTCCAGAATTTTACATAATTATGTGTACACTTATTTTAAAATTATTTGCATTTTATAACCCATGATTATTTATTTTTATCTTCAAGTACTTTTATGGTAAAAATTGTAAGTAGTTATTTAAAAAAAAAATTGTCCACTTCCCAATAATAAGCGACATTAATGTAATATGAACAAAAGAGAAAAAACGTACATAGATAATTTTGATAACCAGAGTTCTAACAACATCATGTAATTTTTCAGAACTGCTAAACTTATAGAAGTTAATTATTCCCTTATCATAAAACGACATCCACCCACATCAATTTCAAATTTCAATTATTGTATATTTTTTAAATTATATTATCCGACTTACATTAAATTGTTCTTCTATATTGCTGCAGATATATATTTTCTATTTTCCCCAAAAGCCATGAATCCCATCTAGTCCGGGTGTTCTCTAGTTAGGCACTTTACCCACTTGTTCTTTCACGTCAACCGTGCTTATGACAATTTTCCTTTGTTTCTTTACTCCTTGTAATTCTGTTTTGATATTTCTATCCCTTTTATGCACCATATTGTTCCTTCATAATCTGCTCCAGAACTCCTTGGCTTGATTTGCATCAGGAACAATATTTTCCCTATTATCTCCTTCTAACGTTCGGAAGAATTACTTCGGGTTATTTTTGAAGAATCTGTTATCCTCGAATTGCTTATTTCTGTTTACAAATCTTTTGATCTTCTGGCTTTTTGCCATGATCCTCTGTTTTAACTGCTCTATTACTGCATCAAACCCGTTATTCCGTATTTAATGATTCTTCTCGGTCGGTCTTTTCTCCCTTTTACCAGTTTCCTCTTAACCTTTGTTCAATTTTTCCTAGATCTTGTTTTGCCCGCATTATGTCCCTCTGAATGCGTCGTTTCACCATGCTTCTTTTGCTCCAACGTATTTTGTTCCCTTAAGTTGAAATTTCTCCTCAACAATTAGTGCAATAGCTCGGAGAAGATTCCTTGTTTCTGTTATGTCCTCTATATGGATGGTATTACAGTATTTGGATGGTATTACAGTATCTGGATAGTATTACAGTATTTATCTTTTTCGTTACTTTATTTATCATAGTTCTATCTACCCTTCTCATAATCATGGGGATTTTTTCTTCTGGAGAATTCATCACATCGGTGAGTTGTCTTTGAATTTCAAGCAATTCATTATCTATTGGCTCAATCTCTCTGCATGTCACACACCACAGTATCAGGGTTTACTGTATAACGTTCCTGTTCCTCATCCTTAACAGCCCCATCACCATTTCGCTGTTCCTCGTGTCTACTCTTCTCTCTGCTTTCAGCCCCTGCTCTCTGTTCTCAACTCTAAGCACCCTTTGTAGCCCATCCGCAAGGTCTCTCAGACTCTCGCTAATCCGAGATATTTCTACTCCAGTTAAGTAACCCTTCCTCCTAATCCCTCTCGCTTGGTTCAAAAGCTTATTTTCTGACATTGGACACATGTCCTTTCCATCCCAAATCTAAAGATGCCTCGGGCTATTCCGCGACTTCTTTACTCTTTCATGGCATTCAACCAATGTATCGTACTCTTCCTTCATCCACTTATGTCTGTTTTTGTGCACACCGTGTATGCGATTTGTTGTGACATAACGACCGTCCGAGGCCATATCACTGCCCGTGATGCGGGCGGTTTCGGATGTGCCAGGAGGGAAACCTTCACTATGATCAGCTATAGCTCCATTCTCGCCGCTAATTCTTTCATTGTTGTGTTGCATCATGATTTCATGAGTCGTTCGTGGGGTTCATTGAGTCCTTCATCGAGTTCCCATCTCTCTCTTCCTCTCTTTGTTTGTATATACACGTGCACATGCATGTACATACACACACACACGCACACAGACACACACACACACACACACACACACACACACATATATATATATATATATATATATATATATATAACGTGCTTGCATTGAGTCGCCTCCATAACCACAGTGATTATTATTATCACCATTGTTCTACCTATAGCATTTAAAAATATCAATAATATATTGCAGCAGATCTTCGTTACTATTTATCGAATACTCGGCAAGCGCTCTCCTTTCACTCCTTATACAATGGTCCATACTAATTAGTCCTCAGCCAACATTCTTTCTTCTCATACACAGTCAGTTTACGCTTGCAGTTAACTTAATACTATCTCTTACGCTTCCTGTTTGAATGGTAATCCAGGTATTCTCAACTAATTTTTAGTTCCTTTACTAGTCATTTCAAGTACTCCTACAATCACTGGTATTGTAACAGTCTTGAGATGCTGTCTTCTCCCGCTACTGTTGTCATCAGCCCACCATTCTCTTTTGGTTGTGTTTCCGCTTGGGCAGTCACATTAGTAGAACGGCTTTCCTATCCAGAGATATTATTATTATTCAGAGGTATGCAGAGAACTGGCAGAAACGTTAGACGAAGTGCTTAGCAGTATTTCGCGCACCGCTACGTTCTGAGTTCAAATTCCGCCGAGGTCAACTTTTCCTTTCATCCATTCAGTGCTGATAAATTAAGTACCAGTGAAATACTGAGGTTAATATAATCAACTTTATCTCCTACCCCAAAAGGACTGCCATTGTGGCAAAATTTGAACCATTATATATATATATATATATATATATATATATTGGGGGGATGGAATACGTGCATGCGTAATATCAGGGTTTGAGTCTGCCCTATTGGGGCTCTGAGTTTTATGTTTTAACCGAATATCCGTCAATAAGGGAAATGAATCAAATGATGTTATATCATATATCAATTATTAAACTTTCTACACGCACGTTTACATTGCTAGCAATGATCGAGTTATATTAATGCATTTATGGCATTACTTCACTATGAGATCGGATAAATCTTTTAGCGAAATACATAAGACTAAAGGTTATAATTTGCAGTATATAAAGCCGAAATGATCTATATATGTCTTTTATATATATATTTATATATTGGTTTAAGAGTTTGGCACAAGGCCAGGCTTTTCGTGTGAGGGTGTAAGTCGATTACATAAACCCCTGTGCTCAATTGGTACTTATTTATCGACTCCGAAAAGGATGAAAGACAAAATTGACTTTTGCGAAATTTGAACTTAGAACGTAAGGACGGACGAAATGTCGCCATGCATGTTACCCGGCAAGGTAACGATTCTGTCAGCTCTCTACCTTAATATATGTGTATTAATATATCAAATTCCATTTCCTCAGGTTTTGATTTGCAGAAAAAAACGTTACTGAGTAAAGGTTAAGCAAACAATTTGTACCGACTTCAGATATATCGTATTTCGGAATTATAATTTTATATAAAATTTTAGATAAATTAAATCTGTAAATATTCATTTTGTACATTCCTGAAAATTGAACCACTCAAGGGCATCAAAATATCACCGAATAATATTTGTACTAGTAACTTATATTTTCCAAATAAAAAGTATTTTGTACTTATAGGTTAACAGATCGAAGTATTTATGCATTTTATATCTATATGCCAACATAAGCTGATATGATGAGAAATACATGTTAAACTTCCAGTGTGATTTCAAAGATATTGGTACCGAATTTCTACTAATGAAGAAAACAAATAATCTAAGGAATATTGGATTAATGAATACTGGGGACTCGAGGAGTCAACGAAAGAGTTTATAAAACCTTTATGAATTTATCAAAGAAAACAAAATAAAAAATCACAACAATTGTAAATTACAAGCAACAAATGGAAATAGAAGGTTAATAGATAAGATTTAGTTTTCTATATCAGTAAAACATTGCATTCGGTGAAGCATTACTGAATGTATTCTTGTGTGAAAGAGAGAATTATTAAACAAAGCCAACTACATAGATATTACTTTGCCATCAATGAACCAACCAGAAAAGTAGAAAGTGAATAAGTTGGTAACATGAAAAGTTTAAAATATATATTAGCGAATGCCTCACTTGTCAAGGCTAACAAATATAAAGAAGAATGATAACTTTTCAAGAAAACAAGCGTAAATTGTCGAATATTTGACAAGAAATAATGCGCTGTCGAAATAATTAGTGTTAGCAAAAGGTATATAAGAAACTAAACCACAATTTTACGTTAACTACAAAGTATAAAATTCTTGAGTATTATTCCGAGTGAACAGGGCACGACGTAAGAGAGAGACAGGTATTTTTGCCAGATTATGGCCTAACAAGCACATAGTTCATATTAGCAAACATTATAATATTCATATAACCTTGAAGACATAGGATCAATGGTAGAGATACAACATTCTTTGTGTAGATTACCATGTATTATTCACAGAAGACTGACATAAACGGAAACTTAAGAATATGATGACATGAATGACTAATCTAAGGAAATATCTACGAATTTAACGAAGAATTCCAGTACAGACTCCTTACAGTCTGACATGGCTTTCTTCTGAAAGACACTTTATAATGCTCATTATAATAAACAATCAACCTTGAGGCTTCAGCGTCTTTAGTTGTCGGTTTCTGAATTTAATATACCTTGTTGTATTGTGGAATCAATGCTAAAGTTCTCCTTAAGGCGATGAGCTGATAGAATCGTTAGCATGCCGAAACAAATGCTTAGCAGCATATCGTCCGTTTAACGCTTTAAGTCAAATTGCACCAAGGTCAGACTTTGCCTTCCATTCTTTCAGGTTCGATAAAATAAGTGCCAGTTAAGTAGTGGGATCGATATAATCGACTTACCCCCTCTCTCAAAATTGTCAGCCTTGTACCAAAATTTGAAGTCAATATTAAAGTTCTCTTATTTTACACATTTTAACTACAAAATTCTTATCTACTATATCATATTATTTTTCTTTTAGGGATTTCTTTTCATACTGGTACAATGACACATGCTTCATCCATTTAAAATTTTTCTTTTCTTTGATACTTCCATCGCTAATTAAGTAACAAGTGCACCTTTAAAGTAAGAAACTATTGGAAGTATTTTTGTGTCTATTTTCGAGGATTACCGTTTCCTATTTTAAATTTTGTACTTGTGTATATTCTCTGAGTGGTCTGATTTCGTTTTATTATTATGCAAGTAACTATGAAGTAATACTCCTTTTCACTTTTTAATCCTTGTCGACAGTACATATATGGTTCGGATTATTCTAATAATATTGATCTTTGCACGAAGACTAAAATGGTTATATTTGCGGTTATGCTGATGATTTGATTTCATCGTTCAGCTTTCCCGCTGGATATTCTTTTGTTGTTCCATGGGAGAATATATCATTATTGGTTATTAAACCTAAGCCTAACCCTAACACAGCTAACAAGAATCGTTGTATTCAAAATTTTATTTTCTTATACACATATTAGGCACAGGTGTGACTATATGATAACAAGCTTGCTTCCCGACCACATGGTTCCTGGTTCAATCCCAGTGTATGGCTCCTTGGGCAAGTATCTTTTACTATAGTCTCAGGTTGATCAAAGCCTTGTGAGTGGACTTGGTAGACGCAGAGTGAAAGAGACACGTCTAATGTACATATATATATATATATATATATATATATATATATATGTGTGTGTGTGTGTGTGTGCGTGCGAGTGTGTGTGTGTGTGTGTGTGTGTATGCGTGTGTGTGTGATTGATACCCGGTGTTGGTGTGTTTGTGCCCCCGTAACTTAGCGGTTCGGCAAAGTGACCGATAGAATAAATACCAGGTTTGAAAAATAAATCCTGGGTTCCAATTGTTCGACAAAAACGCTTCAAGGCGGTGCTCCAGTATGGCTGCAGTCAAATGACTGAAACAAATGAAAGAATTAAAGAATATTACTCTTACATTACTCTTTAATCATATATCTAATTGTTTTTTTCTGGTCTGCTTTTTGCAGTATTCTACTCGCTTCCTAGGGTCTGATTTTTTTGGTGTCCTGTTATAAATATTTTGATCTTGCCTTTCTTAAGACAGCCTTCGTTATTTACTTTCTCAATAATTATTGTTTTACGGTTTTATTCTTACTGAAAGTTATGTGCTTTCTATAAGTATTTTTACGAACTTATCCATTTAAGTGATATTTCTATACCTTGTATCGTTTAGGATTCGCGAATATATATTCTGAAGTTATTTGGTCTGTTAGAATCTAAAGTTTCATTTTACTTTACCATCAAATATACGTGTCTAATTTGGTAATACCGTATTGTAAGCGAGTAACTTTGTAATCGTTCTCTTATCCTGCACATTCGTTCCGGCTTTGTTTTTCTCTATTATTGTGAGACTTGAGCAATGAGGTTATTAAATTTACTACTCATAACTTGAGAATAAAACAATAGTAAAATAGGTTAAGAAGTTGTATGAGAAGGATAAACTTCGTGCAGCGTTTTGTTTTAGTTTTGTATTATCTATTCTACTGAAAGCATTTTATTTAATATATGCGGAGTAACTAATATGAGAGTAGGATTCCTGGTGGCTTGATTATTGGGTCATGATCATTAGTTCATACGGTCATTTTCACGACTAGGAGGCGGGTTTTACTCTTGAGAAAGGCACTTCGATCCACTTTGTTCTAATATACGCAGCTTAATACCAAGTTAGCACTTCTATTTTCCTTTCTCTCTCCATCTGTCACATACTCGATATTCCGCTGACTGAACAAGCAGCAAACCTAATGTCGTTTTTCAGTCATCGCATATTGGGTATCTATATCTCCAAGCGTTATCTGGTTAATTTCTCCAAAGGTTTTGCGATTTATCATCACATATCGTCGTTTAATTAGATGACATGGTCTTTCCAAATAATTCTTAGCAACAATATCCGGCCGAATCATCCTTTATAACCATATCCGTTTGAACTGGGATGCCCCAATAGTTTGTTGCTTTGTCATTCTCTCAGGACTCTTCTGACAAACATCTACAAAACATTTTCTTCACTCAGTACTTTTTAATGGTGACATAATTTCCAGGGTATAAATGACCTCCAATCTGAAATACCTATATGTGTAATATTTCAATTCTGCATGTATTTGATGTATTTTACATTGCATAATTTTTGTCGCTTCTGGTGAAACCGCATTTACACTGTTTAACGACATATCATACCACAGTCTCAGATTTTGGTTCTATGTTTCACTGCTATAATTTTCTGTACTTAAGATCACATTTTACATTGTGTTTTTTGCAGTGGTTATGAAGGATTTTTCTTGCTAATACATTCTGTATCATTTTTTAGCTTACATTTTTGGTTTTTCCCAAAATTTTAGTGTTCCTCCATACGCCTCATTTGTCTGTGGGTATTAAATACCCTCATATTAGAGGGTATTAAAACATTATTATTATTATTATTATTATTATTATTATTATTATTATTATTATTATTATTATTATTATTATATTATTATTATTATTATTATTATTATTTTTATTATAGACGTCGCACAGTATACAATATCGTGAGTCTATTGATTGAAGATAATGCGTCTACCTACCTGGGGTTTGTACTATTTGTGAAGACGAGTACCTCATATAGACTACTTTACGCAATATGCCTGCAGTTCCTAGGCAACGCCGACTTAGTGTACTTCTAATGTTTTCTGATGTTTCTTCAGATTAGGTGGTATTGAACCCAATGCTCCGATGACAATAGGGATAACTTTTATGCTTGACTCTCGTAGCTGCCACACCTTAGCGATCTCAATTCTGAAGTCTCCATATTTATCAACTTTTTCTCTTTCTTTCGTGATGATGTGTTGATCTCCTAGCACTGCCATATCAATTATTATACACTCTTGCTTGTTCCTCCTAAAGGTTACTATATCCGGCCTTTGGTGCTGTAACACTTTGTCTGTCTGGCAATCAAAGTCCCAGAGAATTTTTGCCTTCCCCTTTTCGTCCATTACCTTTTCCAGTTTTAATATTATTATTATTATTGAGTGAGAAAGCAGTGCATGCCATCAAAGTGACACTGGGGTACAAATATACGAAGCCCAGTATACCCATCATGACTACCCGTCTGATAAGGGTACACCAGGCACATGCATCACAACCATATGTGCGCGACATGGTGATCTCATAACAAGATAAACAGCGCATGACCTGGTTGGGTAACCCATCCTACTCAAAAGGTCCCTGATTAAGGGTTGTTTAAGGATGTTGAATGAAACACCCATGTTTCCAGAGGTGAATCATTCAAACCCCAAAGAATCCCTCTCAACACATGGCTATGATGCTCCCCCACTACTTCTACTCGTGATCAGAGATGCACATATCGTCAGCCACTAAGGGACATATTCAACTGGTTACGGTCAAACAACTGACAAGCAAATCTGTGGTATTGAGCAGAATATTTGCTGTAGCCCATCTTTTATACCAAGACAAAACAATGTACATGATAACACTTCCAATTATTATTATTATTATTATTATTATTATTATTATTATTATTATTATTATTATTATTATTATTATTATTATTGTTATTATTATTTTTATTATTATTATTATTATTATATTATTATTATTATTATTATTATTATTATTATTATTATTATTATTATTGTTATTACTATTGTTATTATTATTATTATCATTATTATCATTATTAAGACTGCGAGTTGGCAGAATATTTAACACTCCGGTCAAAATGCGCAGGGGCATTTCGTCCGTCTTTACATTCTGACTTCGAATCCTGCTGAAGTTGACTGCCTTTTGATCCTTTCTATGTGAAAGTACTGGCCAAGCATTGGGGTCGATGTAATCAACTATCCCGCTCCTCCAAAATTTCAGGCCTTGTGACTATAATTCTCCACCGCTTTCCTTTACCCTGAAAGGCAAGCAATTATATTCTGTCTAGTGATTATAGTAGAAGAGTTAGTGCGATGCACAATACCGAAGGGACTGAAACAAAATAGCTGCTGTTGTCCTATAATCTCACATCAGTTTATTTTTATTAAATGCTACTTAGATACAAAAAAATGATGGTAGAAATGGAAGTGAGCAAGAGCGGAGAGAAAGGATCAAATGAATGAGCTTACACTCAAGATGGGTTTGTAAGCCATAAGAGAGAGCTTGAATTGGGCAGTTGCATGTAAAGTAGGACGAGATTCATGTTACAGGATTTTCTTTCATCTTTCCTTTTATGATTGCACAGTTCTCTCACACGGCCGTTTTACGCATAAATGATTCTGTAGAATGACTACCAACTTGTAACTTCGAATTACATTGATTTCCCTTACAGCGCACGCGTGGAAAATAAAGAAATTATTTCTTTCCATCCATCCTTCCTCCTCCTCCTCCTGCTCCTCCTCATCCTACACTACACCCATCCTACTTCTTCTCCTCCTCCTCCTACTACCCCATTCTCTCCCCACCTCGTCCTCCTCTTCTACTCCTCCTCTCCTCTTCTCTTCCCCTCCTTTCCTCCTTTCCTCTCTTCCCCTCCACCTCCTCATACCACTACTACTACTACTACTACTACTACTACTACTACTACTACTACTACTACAACTACTACTACTACTTTTCCCCTTCGTCTTCTCCTCTTCCCCTCCTTCGCCTCCGCCTCTTCTGCCCCTCTTTCTCCTTGTTGTTGTCATTGCTATTTGCTTCATTTCGTACCGAGCGTAATTTTTTCCACTTATTCCTTTTCTCGTCCCTTTGGGGCAAATTGGCTCCTTATAAGAGAGTTTTTTTTAGTTCAAGTTGTTATTTTCTGTCGTAAATTAACAGCATGGCGGAAAGGCAAAAACAGAAACGAGGACACGTGTTGCAAGAAATCCCGCCGACATCAGCTTTGTGTGCTGAAAAACACGCATGCAACACACAAGCACACATACACTCACCACAAACACACACAAACATACTCTCACACACACACACACGCACAAAATGTAAGTCAAAATCATCATATTAAAAACATTATTAACGATGTATCTAGTTTTTCTGCTGCAAATAAGTGCATATTGTAAGTCTCACACAATAACAGTAACAATAATAATGGCAACGACGACAACATGCAGCTTTCTCATCACGTGTTTGCTAATATCATGTGAGACAAAAAAGTTTTTGTCTTGAGTGCTTCTTGGCTCCTGTGTCGCAAAAATCCCTCCTTCTCCCGCAACAAATTTTCTCAAAGTACGAGAAAGCCATTATTTGTATCCCTTAACATTAAGCAACAGCGGCACCCCTCAGTTATCTTGATAAAGAGATGGTAGTGGAGGAAACTAGTAACCTAATCTACTTATGTTTCACGTCTTTTGTGTGCCCTTTTAAAATGAAGTGAAACGTGTAGGTAAATGAAATGAAACGAGGTAAAATGTACGACACTACAATATATGTATTCCTTTTTTGGAATGACGACAGAGCCAAGAGACGTGAACTGGTAGATCTACATACGCCCATACTCTTGTAGTACAATTACATATGTCAACGCAACACAAGTGTGACAGTGAGCTCTTTGCCTTTAACACCAGTTCTCGGTGCGCCGTCACCTTTGTGGTACAAAAGTATGTTATGAGTTGAAGTAACGATGAAGGATGTGTAGTAGGGAGGAGTCAGCGCAGATCTGGTCTCCGCCACGACTCTACAAAAAACGAGGACTTTATAGAATTGTCCTCACTGGGTGCAAAAGTATAACCAGTGAGACTGACAGCTGAGCACAGTCGGCCTTGTTGTCATACGCTTGGTAGCAAGAAGCATTTCAGAATTTTCAGCGCCGAGAATCATTGGTAAAAGTACGATAACATTGAAGGAACAACAATAACAGAAACGGCCGCAATTACAAGAACGAAGATGAAGACTCGAAAGCTAACATTATAACAGCACCAACGGAATTGATAGAGAGACTTGTTTCGTCTTCAGTCTTAAGGGCTAATGAAGAAGCTGACATCCATTTCTCAACCATGGTCATTTTAGAATGGGGAGAGAAGAAACACTGTATCATCAGCAACAGCAGCAAATGTCGGTCCCAAAACATTAAGGATCAAGGATGCTACCAAGACATCTTTTAGAGATGGATAGGGGATGGTAGCAGATAAAGTATTCCAAACCGTAGAAAAGATAAGCTTCCCGATAGGCAAGTAAAATACCAATAGAAGGAAAAAATACGAAAATAAGATGAGCTTGGAGGAGTTGTATCTCTCAGCAACGATAAAGACGTTGACAAGTAGGGTGATAAATTGTGAGTCTCTTTCGAAGATTAAATGACCATTTTGGAGACAGAATAATGGACTTGAGGTACAAGAGGATGTATAATAACGACAGACGCAGCTGGAGCAGGAACAAAAGAGGTACATGACGTATACATTGTCAAGTAATAAGTATACAAAGATATTACAAGTACATGAAACAGATGTCCTAAAGACGCGGATTGTTATCTACCTCAAATCATTCAAAAATGTTAATGAATAAATTTGTGTTGTGCGTTCAAATCTTATCGGAGTCAACATTTCCTTTCATACTTACGAATGAAAATTGTAACAATACAAATACTGGGTTCCATTCAGTGTATTACAAATCCGAAATCGAATTCCCTTCGACAGTCATACGACGTATTCAGATTCATTCTAGCCACTACTACTGCGACAGCACTGATACAATCCTGACTTAGTATTTGACATGACTTTGGGACAAAATGGTCTCAAACAAAAGGCAATCATGCTGTATGGACACTTAGTGTCCAAGATTTTTTGTTTCAAGTCCTGCACCCAGGAAATTAATGGGAGCTGATGTCCTCACCGCATACAAAAACAGAATGAAGGAAGATTTCCAGAAGCAGGTCCTTTGTATCACGAGACAAACGGATGAAAATGATTACTTGTGATATTTCTTTTAATTAAAAGCATTTTTCAAATTAACTAGTGGTAACTACTAAAACATTTATTTTATTTTCTATTTTACTGAGATCCGCGGCGTCAAGCTGTATGTATATCATCTTTATTGCAAGTAGAGTGAAGAAAAAAATAGAAAGAGAAATATATAAACGTAAATGATATCTAAACAACAAACTAATAATAATGCTGCTGCTGATGATAGTAGTAGTAGTAGTAGTAGTAGTAGTAGTAGTAATGATAATAATAATAACGATGATGATGATGATGATGATGATGACGACGATGATAATAATAATATATTGATTTCGACATAAGAGCATCATCACACAAGGAGAAGGGAAAAAACTAATTAACCGGAAATGAGAAGACGTAAAAAGAACAAGAAATACATACACACACATACACACGCACACACACATACATATTATGTATATATCAGTATATAGATACTCTAACGCAGGCACAGTAAGAGAGACACGCATCTGTATATATACATGAAGGGAGACGGAGTGAGAGTGTGGGAGAGAGGAGATAATAAAAGATTCCTAACGTTAGACATTCAAAGTTAAAGAAAATATTATAACAAATTGTACAAAGTATAGTGTAATATATTAGCTACAAATAAACAGCAAAAAGCATTT
>NC_043003.1:33276900-33284400 GCF_006345805.1 Octopus sinensis
CCCTTTGACGGGTCTTATATTTCGTCCCACAGGGTGTCCAACAGTCACCCCCCTCACCAAGCAAACCTTGTGAGGTTGCTAGTTTAGTCACCGACAACCCGACTATAGAATAGTAGCACTCAAGAGCGACCTAACATATATTACGATCGAGAAGGTGACTCACAATGAGATTTTTGTGTGCACAGTTTGTCACAGATCATGCCTTACTTGTGCTGGGCTCAAATCTCATTTACAAACCTATGGTGAACGAAATTCCACCAACTATTCTGCCCATGTGTCTGTGCACACTTTTCAATGGAATGCATGCCAGAAGGTCTGCAAATCTAACGGATGCCTCAAAACACATTTTTTAAATCCACAAAGATCAGAACTTAACTGTAACTCTTGGTGGTTCAAATTGGATTTGCAATCTACGTATGAGCCTCTTCAAACCATTGTCTTGTTTAAAAAGCCACATCATATGCTATGATGGTTCCAAGGTGTAAGCACAGTAGGTGATCAAACTCTGCATCGGTAGACAACACCGATGTATGTATGTATGTATGTATGTATGTATGTATGTATGTATGTATGTATGTAAGTATGCATGTATGTATGCATGTATGTATATATGTATGTATATATATAAAGATAGAAAGAGACATACATATATAATATATATACAGTATATATATATATATATATATATAATAAAAATGGTAAATAATTTTTCAGTGGTTTTTCATACAACCAACAATTATTTACCGGTAAATTTCGGTATGTAAATATGACAATTTCAGCGTCAGGAACTTCTGTAAAGTTCAGTATATAGTAAAAATAATTAAAAGGGCGGGCAACAGGCTGCTTCGCCGCATACCGAAGGAATTAGAAATGGCAGTCAAAGACTGTTTTTTCCATTTTCTACAAACCCTGCGATTCACATACGCAAAATCGGAGAAGCAAATAAACGGAAACAATCTCTTACCGTCAATGGTGAACATGTTTCTAGATCACAGGCTAGAAATTGCCTGATTTCCTTCGTCAACACCATACTCGATAGATTTACCAAATGCCACAAGCCTTCACCTCTGACCAAGCGCCGGTCAGAGGTGAAGGCTTGTGGCATTTGGTAAATCTATCGAGTATGGTGTTGACGAAGGAAATCAGGCAATTTCTAGCCTGTGATCTAGAAACATGTTCACCATTGACGGTAAGAGATTGTTTTCGTTTATTTGCTATTCCGATTTTGCGTATGTGAATCGCAGGGTTTGTCGTATATGGAACCTCCACTTGTAGAAATGGAAAAAACAGTCTTTGACTGCCATTTCTAATTCCTTCGGTATGCGGCGAAGCAGCCTGTTACCCGCCCTTTTAATTATTTTTACTATATCTATATACATACATAGGCGCAGGAGTGGCTGTGTGGTAAGTAGCTTGCTTACCAACCACCTGGTTTCGGATACATGCCCAATGCGTGACACCATGGGCAATTGTCTTCTACTATAGCCTCGGCTCGACAAAGCCTTGTGAGTGGATTTGGTAGATTGAAACTGAAAGAAGACTGTCATATATATGTATGTGTGTGTGTGTGTGTGTGTGTGTTTGTGTGTGTGTGTGTGTGTATGTTTGTATGTCTGTGTTTGTCACGCAATCATCGCTTGACAACTGGTGGTGGTGTGTTTACGTCCACGTAACTTAGCTGTTCGGCAAAAGAGATCGATAGAATACGTACTAGCCTTCCAAAGAATAAGTCCTGGGGTAGATTTGCTCGACTATAGGTGGTGCTCCAGCATGGGCACCGTCAAATGACTGAAACAAGTAAAAGAGTAAATAGAGTATACATATATACATATATATCTATTTATTTACATTTATATATATATATAAATGCGCGCGCATACACACACGCACATACACACACATACACACACACACACAAACACACATACACACACACACACACACACACACACACACACACACACACATATATATTTATTGTTTGCTCTGAAGCTATGAAAGATTGATCAAGATTCTAGAGATTAGAATCAAAGTAGATCATAAATTGATCAGAAAATATGGCACAAAATATATATTTAGGAAAATGTCCGAGAAAGTTATTTAATGACAAAAAGTGAGATGTTCTCACGTGCCAAGAGCAATTTTGAAAATCTGCGGAATGATTGATATAAGTGAAATTCAAATTTACAAAAAGTAAACATCCACAACAATGCGCATATGTATGTGTACGTAGTATATATATATATATATATATATATATATATATATATGCATATATATATATATGCATATATATATATATATATATATATATATAATATATATATATATATATAGATATATATATATATATATATGCATATATATATTATATATATGCATATATATATATATGCATACACACACATACACGCACACAGATATATATATATATACATATATACATATGTATATATATATATATACATATATATATATATATAGATATATATATATATAATATATATATATATTATATATATATACATATGTATATATGTATATATATATATGTGTATATATATATATATGTATATATACAGATATATGCAAATACGCATATATATATATATATATATATATATATATATATATATGTATGTATGTATGTGTGTGTGTGTGTGGTGTATGCATATATATATAGGTATACATTATTCACACAATACGTGTTGGTATATTATAGCATGAAAAGCAGACATCAATATTACAATATATACTACATTCGCATATATTGGCACTTGCATAAATCTGCTACCACGAAAAAGAAAACGGGGCAAGGAACAGTATTTTAAGAATTACAATGTAATTTATATAGAATCATGCATAAACAACCATCTGTACGTACATATATAAATATATTCTTGTAGGGAGACGTAAATATAAGAGATAGAGATCAACAAAGCAAACAGTATATTTAAAAATTATTGATGTTATCAATGGAATGATACAGGCTGCATCCCTCCAATTTTCCACATACACGCATGCGCACACACGCATGTACACACACGCAAACACACACACACAAATACACCCATGCTCACAAAATAATATTACTTCAAATTTCGTGGATTTAGGAGATTGGCATCCGGTCAGATGCTCGAAGAGAGACTGCAGTAAGTATATAAGAAACATCAAATAGCTTCTAACTCTGATGCATAGCGGAAGACATGCCCTATTCCCAGGAGACCTTAAAGACAATTACAAAATACATATAAACGGAAGAAGAATATTTGAATGCTACTTCTGCGAGCGTGTATGTTTGTAACTATGTATATTTGCGTATACACACATATACATGTGTATATATATATACATACACATAGGCTTACATATATATCTGTCTATTTATCTATTATATATATACATGCGTAAATGCACACACACACACCCACACACACACACACTCATATATGTATATGCATATATACGTATGTATATGTATATATATATATATATATATATATATATATATATATATATATATATATATATATATATATATATACATATACATATATCAAATAAAATTAAAAACAGAACACAAAGGATATCACGGTACACGTGTTTCAAGCTGTATAAACAATCAGTTCTTACATTAGTGTATTATTGATATAAAAGATGGTTTAAAGCTGTCTTATACTATACGTATATATAAATAGCAGCAATAAATGAGATCTAATAATGAGATCTAATAAATGAGATAGATTCCCCGCTAGTCTTCTTAAGGAATGTAGGCACCAACTTGCAATTCCTCTGACCAACCTCTGGAGAAATTTTTTAGACTCTGGTTTTATACCGAAACAGCTCCTATTCCAATCGGTCATCCCGGTTTTCAAACAGGGAAACAGATCCCCCGCAGTCAATTATCACCCAATCTCACTCACCTCCCACATCATTAAAGTGTTTGAAAGAGTGGTAAGATCAAGGGTAGCTGGCTTCCTGGAAATCCATAAACTTCTAAATGCAAATCATCATGGCTTTCACCCTGGCAGGGACTATCTAACACATCTCTTACACCACATTGAGGATATACATAAAGCCTTGGGAACAGGTTCGAAATCTAATGTCATATATCTTGACTTCAGTAAAGCGTTCGACATGTTTGACCATAATATCTTACTCTGAAATTTGGCAAATGTTGGAATCCGTGGAAATCTTCTACATTGGATGGAGTATTTCCTGGCGAATATCTCCATCGTGCGTGCTACACGCGAAATAAAAAAAAAGCGGAGGTTGTGGCTGCTGCTGCAAAGAATATTTTCTCGTGTGGAGGCAGTAATGGCCCAAAAGGTCGGCCATATTGAATAATTTTTTTTTTGCAGTAAATGTTACACTAAAATCATATCTGTCTAGTACTATTATTTTAGTGTTTGTAACCAGTTTTATACATCGTAAACATTATCTCAATTTATCTACAAGACCCTGTGTTTTTATAAATCTCAATCTCATATGTGTGCAAACGTTTGAGTCTAATCTGTTGTACTCATTTGTGTATATGCATGTGAATATGCTTATTATTACATATATGTTTGCATATTTACCTATGTGCCTATCAGTTTGAGCGTGTCAAAGTGCTTCAATGCATGTGCGATGTGTGTGTGATGTATGCTTGTGTATGTATGTGTATATGAGAATAATGACTTAGAGAGCCACTATGATGAAAAGTGGTGAGGATTAAAATAAGAGAAACGCCAAGAACAAAGATAAAGCTTATATGTTAATATCATGTTGTAATTCTAATATTTAGGGTAAAAACATTAAACAAATCGTTTCGTACATTTGAAGAAAAACAGGAGCAAAATCAAGTTTCTTTGCTCCTTTCTCACTGACTCACTGACACACTCACTCACTCCCTGACACACTCACTCACTCACTCACCCATTCACTCACTCACTCAACCTCTCATCCACGCAATCAATCACTCACCAGCACATTCTCATTATCTTTTTCTGTCTTTCTTTCTCTGTCTCTCTTTCTTTCTCTCTCTGTCACACACTCGCACACTCAAACACATGCACATTCACTAAATGGACACAGATACACCTCCATGCAAGACTTTGTGTTCGATGCATGCGTACTGTAAGGGAAGGGTTACCTCGATGAATATACGGAACTTTTATTGTGTGTGTGTGTATGTGTGTGTGCCTGTGTGTGTATGTGTGTGCCTCTGTGTGTATGTGTGTGTGTGTGCGTGTATGTGTGTGTGTGTGTGTGTGCCTGTGTGTGTGCCTGTGTGTGTGTGTGCACTTGTGTGAGAGTACACTCCCCACAGGTTGTTTTAGAATAAAGGAAGTATTAGACGATGCTAGTAGAATATCTATGGAAATTATGTGTTTTAGCAAAACACAAATGGCGTTTAGCTACACATAACAGCATGAGTTTAGCTGTAAGATAGAAGCTTAGTGAAATTAGAGACATTTTTCAGCGCTGAATCCTTTCATTATCAAACGAAATCGAGACGAAAGCTATTAAGTCAGTAGGGTGCATAAATATTTTTTCTTTCGCTATCAGTACAGCTTAAATGAATTAACAACTCTGTGCCCAGTTGACAACTCTGACGTTTAAGTCCTATATACATTCACTATCGAATGATGGTGGGGATGTGAAATATATCAAACGGCTAAATTCCTTACCCCTTGCCCAATTAAAGCATATATTCTTTTATTCATTTATGTGTTTCACTAATTGTACTTCGGGCCTGCTGCAGCAGCGCCTCGAAAAACATTGTCGATCACATCGACCTTAGTTTATAGGTCTCTTAAATTTGGTATTTGATCTGTGAGCTTATTTTGCCGAACTGCTCAATTCTAGAGACGTACACAAACCAAAAGTAGTTGTAAATGGCTTTCGCAGACACAAACATAGACACACAGACACACTCCCACGCACGCGCATTTATGTGGAAGCTTGTCGTGTGTTTATATCTTTATGTTTATCTATCTACGAGTATCTATTTATTCATCTATTTATATGTATGTATGAGGGGTTAGACAGAATATTGGAAACACCTTAAATTTTCAAACAAATTTATATTAATATGCGGTAGAACCGCCTTTGGCAGTAATTACAACTTGAATTTTACCAAGTATGGACTCGTACAAAGTTTGAATTGTTTTCAAAGGAATTTTTGTCCATTCTTCAGTCTCCGGTTCTTGTAGTGATGATGGTGGAGGATATCGACTCCTTATTTCTTTTTCTAAAATGTATCATAAATATTCAATAATATTGAGATCTGGGAACTGTGGTGGCCATATAAGATGTTCAACTTCGCTACAATGTTCTACGTGCCATTTAGTAACAGCTATAGCTGTGTGAATTGGAGTATTATCATCCTGAAAGATTACGTTTTCCCTCGGAAACAGTTCCGCAACCATAGGATGAATTTGATCAGATAAAGTGCTTAAATAGACTTGACTATTAATTCTACTATGAACGGAAACCATTAAACCGGCGGATTTCCAAGAAATACCCCTCAGATCTTCACAGATCCTCCTCCATGGTTAATAGTTGGAAGAAGGCAGTCTGGGTCAAGTACTTTTTTTACTTTTCTCCGCACGTATACTCGGCCGGTTGTCGGAAATAAGGTAAGCATGACGTCCGAGAAAATAACCTTCTTCCACTGCTCTAGGGACCAATTCTGTAGGTTTTTACTCCACTCTAAACGCTTTTGCAACGTTTGTTTTTGAAAGTAGTGGTTGTCTGATAGCAGTCCTCATATGAAATCCGGCTTTGTGCACCTCCTGGCGAACAGTTTTTGTGGAAACTGGGTTCTCGACGTGGTCATTAGGCTCTGCAATAGTTTTGGGAGCTGTACTTTTGTGATCCTTTCTAACAATTAGTAATACTTTCATTTAATCCTGAAAATATTATTTACTAGCCTTGAAGCCGCCCTCCGATCGTCACTGCGGAAGGCACCCTTGAGGCCTTCGGGTCTATTTTCCATATTTCTTTTTTTTTTTCATTTTATTATGTCGATGAATATTTGCGACACTTTCACGAAGTTATATGTGCTTCCAAGTCACTGTCACAATTAATTCACTTCGCTTCATATTTTTACAAATGACCCTCCTAAGCAAGGGAAATGTATGACTATCTTAGCATTCATAATTTTACCATCACTTCACTATTTCTGAAAAAAATAATAAAATGAGATTGAGATAAATGACTTCTACTATAGCCTCAGGCCGACCAAATCATTGTGAATGGATTTTGGAGACGGAAACTGAAAGAGGCCTGTCGTATATGTGTGTGTTTGTTTGTCCTCTCCCTTTCGCTTGACCACCGATGTTGGTGTGCTTTTGTCGTCGTAACTTAGCGGTTCGGCAAAGGAGACAGATGAAATAAGTATTAGGGTTACAAATAATAAGTCCTAGTATTGACTCGTTCTACTAAAGGCAGTGCTCCAGCATGTCCACAGTTAAATGACTGAAACAAATGAAAGAATAAAAGAATATATATATA
>NC_043003.1:33289400-33309400 GCF_006345805.1 Octopus sinensis
GCCACCCCCTTTTTTTTCTTTTGTTTTTTGTTCTCTTCATCCCCCAAAAGAAAAGCTCTACCTTGTAACTTGTCCCATCTGTGTGCAGCCCTGTGTGGCCAATAAAGAAACTTATCTATCTATCTATCTATCTATCTATCTATCTATCTATCTATCTATCTATCTATCTGTTTGTCTACCTGTCTGTTTGTCTACCTACGTATCTACCTGTCTACCTATCTCCCTACCTACCTACCTACCTACCTACCTACCTACCTATCTATATATACATACATACATACATACGCACACACACACACATACACACACACACGCATATATATAGCTGGTATGAATGTTGATGTAAGTTAAAATTGTATTCGGTGTATTCATATACATTCGATAATAAAAATATAATTTATGTATCTGTACACACAATGCGTAATACCGCATTATCGTGTAAGAGCAACACCTACAGTCGGCAATGGATAGGCACTTTTATGAAAACTGACGACAATGTCTCTGTATGATAGCTGTTTTGCTTTTGGTTAAATACTTTATGACGGAGGATACTATTCATATCCCAGCAAACATAGAGTGTAAATTTTTTCGGTCGTAGTCCCGGTTTGGTCATAGAGTTTCCTTCTACATTGAGTGCTAACCATTGTCGTTTCCGATGCATATGATTGTAGAAAATACGAGAATCATTTAGATGATGAGGGACGCATTGACAAAGTATAGACACTTTTCCTAGTTCATGAAGGAGTTTTATGATTGAAATATGTCTTGAACTGGACTCATTTCCTAATTCTCGAGAGTGTTGTATTATTCAAGTACGGCTTAAGAAGCACTTAGGGCGGCGTGTTGTCCGAGCCAAATGCTTACCGGCATTTCATATGTTCTGAGTTTTAATTCTGCCGAAGTCTACTTAGCTCTTCATCATTCAGGGTCCAAAAATATAAAAGCCAGTCGAATATTGCGGGTCAATGTAATCGACTTACTGACTCCCCGAAGTTGCTAGCCTTGTACCAAAATTTGATACCAATGTTGGAAGTGCTTGGCCGTCCAAATCGAGGAATATTTGCAACAAAAATATTCCCGAGTAAAACTGATCAAACATTCGTTGACATGTCTTGGCGCTAAAATCTTCATTTCCATAAATAGAACGACTATTTTTGTCGTTTCCATTGCAGAAGAGTCCCCAATGAGTACATAGAACATGCAGTATCTGGTATGTGTTTCTGATCTTAACTCATTTTGAATAACGTTAATAATCTATGTGAATTTGGCTATTATTGTATAAAGTGATCCGCAAAGGATGAAGAAAAATATCATTATAATATAAGAATTAATGTTCATTTGCCCTCAGTGATGAAAATCTTCCCTTAAAAAGATCATATAAAAAGTGGAAATTACTTTTTCTAATGCTAACACACACATACAGACACACACGCACACACTCACACATACATGTACACATAGACACACACACACTCATATATACATACACACATACATGTATTATATACAGGAGCAGGAGTGGCAGTGTGGTAAGTAGCTTGCTTACCAACCACATGGTTCTGAGTTCAGTCCTATTGCGTGGCACCTTGTGAGTGGGTTTGATAGGCGGAAACTGGAAGAGACCCGTCGTATATATGTATATATATATATATTATATATATATATATATATATATATATATATATATATATATATATATATAATATATATATATATATATTCGTGTATGTGCTTGTGTGTCTGTGTTTGTCCTCCTAATATCGCTTGACAACCGATGCTGGCGTGTTTACGTCCTTAAATATTAGCGGTTCGGTAAATAACACCGATAGAATAAGTACTAGGCTTACAAAGAATAATTCCTGGGGTCGATTTGCTCGACTAAAACGCAGTGCTCCAGCATGACAGTAGTCAAATGACTGAAACAAGTAAAAGAATAATAAGCATGTTAACGAGTAATCCAGCATTTTATAACATGGCATGTATTTTAGGAAATTTTTGTATTTTTGAACGAGTCTGTAAACTACATATAAGATTTATCTACAATTTCTTTACACACGTTGAAACAGAAGAAAAGCTAGGATGGCATTTATTTGTTTTAAATCTGAATAAGTCTGCTAAGCAATGTCAAATGTCAATGAACAAACGGTCACTGACATTTTTTTACGCAGAGATATAATAAATGCTCTGAACGCAGTTGGAATTTCTGATTGCAGTTATTTCGTTTAACTTACATCAATGATATCAATAACATAGCTACCTCGAAACATCCAAATGTATTGCTAACATATGCAGTGTGGGGAGAAATTAAAAGCAGTTTAGTGCATACGAAACAAATGAAAACTCCATCATGCATACATTCGAACCAACAATAATGTTAAAAACAACTATAAGCCTATAGAAATATTCACACTATAAAAATCATTTCTTTGAAATATTCATATGCTGTTAGTGAAATTATCATGTCACACCGTGCTAAGATCATTTATACTGCCAAAACCCCTGTCGATATCTAAAATGATGTTTGTTGGACTGAGGCAGAGATAATTGTTTTAGTCATAGAGAGAGCACTGCAAATGTAACGTGATACAAACTCTAAACGCATGAGTCGAGATAGCTGATGTTTCTCAGAATGATAGTCAGCTTTATAAATATTAAAAAAAATAACCGTTCCAGAATGTAAATGGAAGATAAAAGAGTGTGAATCAGTATGATGGTATTTGTTTTGACATTGGTATTTTTGGCTTTGTTGTCGGTTATGTACAGAAATCTTCATAGTACTGGTGGTGGAAACAAAAGTTTATCGTTATTTGTGTGAGGATACAACGAATGAAACTCTTACTGCTTTGAAGAATCGAAGTTTAAAAAAATACCGGAAATAAAAAGAGAATGTAAATATTTACATAAAACAAAATACGCGGCGCATTTATATGCGCAGGAAGTATCAACATGTGAAAAAACATTACGTACAACAATAACAGGAACAAAATCAATCGTGAGCCAAACAAAAAGGAAAGAATAGTTTTTACAAGCTCATCTTTAAAAACTATTTGACTGCCTCTAAGCATTTGATCTAATCCAAAAAAGATAAAGTAAATACGGATTTTTTTTCCAAATTCTCTGAGGCTTCTTCAGTTTCAGTCATTGAAAACTAAGTTACAAAGAATGTATTTCAACTTTTCAAAGCGCACACGACACAGTGAATCCGACAAGGAGAACAATTTAGTAAAATTTTGCATAAAAATTGTGATACGAATCTGATTCTTTAATGTGTGTAGTTCATGCTGCATTGGCTATGTCTACTTTAGTATTTTTTTTCCTTCTTAGGGTAGTTTTGATTTCATTCTTTGTATCTTTCTGTGGGTTGAAGAGACATGTGTATAAACAAAACGGTTTGGAAAATTGAATCTATGTTATTTTAGAAAAAACGTATAAAGATTATTTATCACACTAGTTCCATCAATCTCTGTTTTTAGCGATTATTGTTTGTTAACTAATGCAGCGTTTCCGATGATAACACATTTAAGGTAGTAAATACTATAACTTAATACTGGGAACTAAAGCATCAACAACTGCAACTAAATCTACTACAGCATAAATGCAAAAATAAAAAAAAAATTATAAGAAATTTATAAGTAAACTAAAATGATTGACAAAGAAAGACCGCGTTATTCTGAGAGGAAATTTAAATGTAGCTATCATGGAATTCATGTAGAAATTTATCCATAAAAAGTGAATGAAAAATGTTCATAGTAGTACTTAGTAGGAAAAAATGATGTATTATTTAATCGAAAATCAAATTGAAAAGTAATTCGTTTTTGAGCCATTGAAACCATTGTGTTTCAGGGATGCATCAAAGAAATTCATCCATGTAGACGATATATCTGTTCTTGTTAGAATGGAAAGTCAATACTATACAATAAAGTAATCTTCAACAATCATCACAAAAGAAATTTTAGGTACTTATACTGATGAACCCATTCTATTGACTGAATGAACCAATATAAAAAAAAGCTAGGTTGCAAATGGAAACCTGCTGAGACTTATGGGGAAAAACAAGGAAGCAATATTTATTTGATGATTTTGTAGAGCATGTGCGACTCCTCTGAAATAATTGCGAAGAATGGACTGATTATACCATACTATTAATGGGTGTTTAGCTTGAAAATAAGGAATTAAGTGTAACCATTCTGTGTTTTGAGAATTGGGTGACAGAATTGGTAACATCTATTTTTAAAAACGAATGACGAAAACTCCTTTGTCTCTTCACCAAGAAAGAAAAGATGCTATTCTATAGAATAGGCCTCCACTTACACATGGCAGAAATTCAAAGGGACGTCTAAGATAATTATAATTTGCGTTGTTTAAAATAATTGCGACGTAACTATTTGGGAATTGTTTTTATGAAATCAGGATTAAAAATCAAAATATATATATGGACTTGGAAATAACATGGCAGAGCAAATTACAAGTTGCATCAAGTGAAATTTACACGTCTAAAATTCGACAAATCATTTGTGAAACAAAGAACACATAATATTGTGTCGTAACTTGTTGTATTGACTGCCTCACAAGGATAGCTATGTTCAAATTCCTCTTAAATGGTAATCACTTAGTTATAACAGTTGTTTTCTCCTATAAAGTATCTAGTAACAGAGCAAACTGATAATTTTATGCGACATACATAGCTTTTCCAATTTTATATTGGCTTTTATTTTGTTATGAATAAAGAATCCACAGATAATCCTTCAGTTTTCTTTTTATTCCAGCGAAATCCCATATATGGTATTAGTGTTACCAACTTTTTTTTTTCTCTTATTAGATTGCTGTTTTGTCTCGTGTTCTAAATCACAATGTATTTTGATTGTTTCTTGCAAATGCACTGAACACACTCTAGAAAGTTCCAAATCAATGTGTACCAGCAAAAGTCATGAAGTTTACAATTTTTGGTAATAATTGAAACTTGCACATTACTCTGATGGAATGAAAAAAAAAAGAGTTCTGTGTCTATATTATGTTTTTGATACGTGTCGGCAGTAATATTCTAATGTATTGGTATCTTTCTAATATTCTCGATCACTGAACATGAGGTTAAGTATAATGGGACATGCAGCTGTGAAACCAGTCTCATTAATGGTTTTGAGATAAAAGTTCACATCTGATATTAAAGTGGACTCAAGTGACAAGCTGACACGAATGTGTTTGTCGAAACATCATCACTAGCAAGGTCAGCAACCAAAGCTAAAGTGCCTCTTTACACATAAGATAGAATTAACATCACCTATTGTTATTATGTAAACAATGACAACCCTTTCGTGAGCTAAGCAACGGATGAGTTACGAACAAGTAGTAACAACAACAACAACAACAGCAACAACACCAGCAGCACCATCAACAACCACCATAACAAAGGTGACAACAACAACAACAACAAATGCAACAAAAAGAATAAAGGAGCTGAAACACAAACCGGTGCAACGACTTAGATTAGTTCTTCTAAACTACCATCTGCTGAAGCGGCCAAGTCATTTCTTCAGAGAATACAATCCTCTGAAGAGGAACTTTAAAATGCTAGACAGCTAGTCGAGGGAGACAGAATAGCTGCAAAAGTAATTACTCCCATTGACACAATCCAGTTTACAATACTCCGCACAGTGACGTACCGAACAATCAGTTCAAAATGATAAAGGGTGGAAACTGCCACACAAGCTCAAATACAAAAAGATTTAGGTTCTGCCTAGAATCTAAAAGAATATATGCATCCTCTCAAAAGCGAGGAGCCGATGTTAGTCTCATTCTACTGCGATGAGAGACGTGCGAAAATCATAATTCAACAGGTTTCACCAGAAATAGCCATTCCTAGGCTAATTGCTGGAGTGACGATAAACATCGAGGAAAACTCGAAAATCCTCGAATCCTATCAGACCAAAAAGGAGAACTGGTCTGGGATGACCATAGAACTCCTCATACAAACGATACAAAAAGACCAGATCCGTCTTTCAGGAGGCAGCATAATTCCAGTCAGGGTAGATAGAAGGAAAGCAAAGTTCCACATTTGCTTTTCAACTAACTATTTAGAAGCCTGCTGCCCTAGACTGAAGGAAAATAGAGTGGGGCATCTCTCTTCCCTACAACAACAACGGCCCCCAGAATTCCAGAGACAACAACAGCACCACCATCACCATCATCAGATTCATCCGTGGTACCACCAACAGCAACTACCATACCAACACCAAGTTTTCCCCCCAACACTTCTCAGCACCCTGAGATGTTCCACTTCCCGATGCGGAGCGGGTGGAAATCACAGGTGGAGAAAATGGCCGTGATGGGGAGTGGAAGTTAAAGAAAGAAAACAGAAAATAGACACAATGAAAAACAAGTATATGGACAAACAGCAACAGTCCTCATCCACGCAGTAGGAAGTAAAAAGTTAAAGCAACCAAAATAAATACACTCAAAACAAACACTGCGTCGACACCATCACCACTAACACCTGGAATTCAGGCCATCCCACACACGCAACCACAGCAACAACAATCACAATACAACCATCACCACCACTTAGACTCGAAGGGACGAAAGCCGCTCAATGGGTCCGAGTAGCAGAGGCACGGCGTGACAATAAATTCACGAATCAATCCTTGCCGTACCACGAAGGGCAAATGATAACTGATCTGAGATAGATGTGTGCGGCCTTTCAGCGGTGCTTCGCTCAACTGTTCGGGAGCAGCGTTGAGCCAGGTCGCAGTAATAGATTTCCCGTCCCACCACGGCGGGCTGCCACAGCTCTCGGTGACGAAAGCGTAGTGCTGCGAAAGCCTTTGAAATACGGGAAGCAATGGCTAGCTGCACGTGGGGCAGATCACCTGGTTTGGATGGTCAGCCCTAGAAGCATTACGCTTACATACCAGACTTCTTCGGCGACCTCTTAGGAAACGTTTACTGCAATTGGTAACAGGATGGAAGAAATCCTAGTCCTGTGAACCAAGGAGCGGTGGCGTTACTGAGAATTAAAAGACCCGAACAACGGGGATTGTATTGACAGGTCCATGACTCGACTGAATGCAGAGTTCAAAAGTTTGGCTAAGGTGTTAGCTACGAGGTTAGCGCTTGTAGTCGAGGATATGGTAGGGGAGGTACAGGCATGTGTCATCCTGAAAATATACATCCACGACAACCTCCACCTCATGCGATACATCATTGACCAAGTGGTTAAAGAACCTGGCATGGATGGGGCCGTGATCAATTTAGATCAATCTAAAGCTTTCGATACGTCGACCGTCTATACTGGCAGCGGTTCTCAAGGCAGCTGGTTTCTGGCTTGTATTTGGGGGCTGAGTGGTTGAAGTGCACAGCGGCATATATTCAGTGGTCAGAGTGGGCGGTCACCTCTTAGAGCCGTTCAACATCATGCGCTCTGTCCGACAACGATGCCCCTCTCATCTATCTTGTACGTACAGACTCTGGAGCCACTACTACACAAACTGCAGGCGTTGAGAGGCATTACACGTAACCTAGAATGTGGGGGATGCGTGTCGGCATATGCCGACAACATCGCCGTAGTGCTGTCGGGTCATAAACGCATAGAAATGATCTCAGGGACTACAAGGCGTTTTTCAGGAGCGACAATTAACCAAGAAAAATCAGTGGTCTTTAGGCCCAGCATCTGGTGAAGCAAGTTCATGTGAGAGCATTTGGAAAGCAGAATGCCTTCATGCCCGCACAGTCCTCATACAATCGGATAGTACGATAGGAAGAACGCCCAATTTAGCCTTTTTTATAGAGGATTAGTGGAGGAAAAATGCTACCACGTTCTTGGGGAAGCCTTGGGCTTCAAAGAAGATCAGCTAGTCGCTCTTCTCAAGAGAACTTTCGGGCCGGGACCGATGGATTTACTTCCAAAAATCTCTAGCCTTGCAGTGTTATTGGGGAGCTTTGCTTGCTCAAGATAAACTGTACAGGTACGAAAGCATTCATACCGCTTTCTTTAATTTTCAGCCATTCAATCATGGTTCTATTTTTTAGATCATGTAGTTCTGTTGGGTCAAATTCTGTTTGACGTTCTTCATCTATTTGATTTTCATCTGCCTTAGTGTTTATGGTTCGTTCAGAGAATATTTCACTTTGCTCATCAGTTAACTCTTTCAATCGTTATTCCATTTTCATCAGACCAGGGTTGGTCTATAATTATTTCCTCTTTAGTATCTTTTTTAGCTGCGACTTCGTTCCTTTTATCCGTTACTGCTTGTCTAATTTGATCAATCTCAACTTCAGTCAGTAATTTCTTTTTCATAATGTTCTTTCTGACGTTGGCGAGTTTGTTACAGTCTATGTAGGGTCCAACTTCAACGTGTCTCTGTGTCCTGTTTAAGTAGGTTTGTACAGTATTAGATTTATTTGTAGAGAAATACGTAGCATGATAGAAGGCTTTAAGAACTTCTTTATTATCTTCCCTATATAATGTTTTATTGTTTTCTTTTGGTTATTTGATGAAGAGCATGGATGGCCATCTGTTGGAATATTCTGATTAAAGGGTACGTTCAGCTTCTGTGTTTCGGGAAGTAACTGATTTTTCGTACCCAACCTGGTTCATTATTCGAGTACGCGGTCCTTGATGATCCGGGTGCGGCAGATCTGGTTTGTGTTTTGCTTTGTTTTATCATTCAGGCATGACTAGCTTGGACGTTGACGTTAGGGAATCTGTCTGTTTAGGGTTAATGTTTTTGAGACAACACCGCATCCGAGTTTTTTTTAATGAAAACATTGCTCGTAACGAAGCTTCTTAAGACTAAGAGACCTGTATTCGACTGTATATATATATATATTTTTTTTTTGTTAATATATTTATCTCTGGGCATAGCTTTTTGTGGTGTTTTTAAACTTATGTATTGCTTATTCTGTGTTAGTTCGAAAAAGAAAAAAAATGTTTTGTTTCTACTGTTTTTTTTTGCTTCGTTTGTGACACGTGTTTTTCATATGCGTGTATGTGTGTCCCGTAAATTGCACATAGTTGTGTAAACATTGCACTGTATGTGTAAGTCTATGGGTTTTAAAATGTATATATGATTGTGTAGACATTCGGGTGTATACGTTATTAATCAATTTATGTACTTACTGTTTTGTCCAAATTATATTTTATAATTTGTAAACTTTGTGCTGTTGATTTCGCTTATGTTTTGCACATTATTCACTGAGACATCGTGCATAGGAGAAACTGTGCTTTGTATGGCAATATCGTTTCGTCTTTGTGATTACTTTCGTTAAAAAGCCGCTTCTGTCAAGTTCTTTCATTCCATTCCACCGAAGAGATGAGATTTATTTTTGACTGAAGAGCCTGGTGTAGCACTTCCATGTTGTTATTTCACGCGGAGTTCTCTTTTTATTATTATTATTATTATTATATTATTATTATTATTATTATTATTATTATTATTACTTTTGCTGTTCTTGTTGTTGTTGTCGTCGTCGTTGTTTTCATATACACTCAACATATGCACTAGACTGTTGGAAACGAAAAAAATACTAACATCGGACTACAACAAGTGCACTTAGATGCCAAGAACCCTCCTAAGTATCCTAGCTGTTCCTAAATACACTGTTTTCTGCGGCTGTACCAAGCAGAATTTTATGCCCATTTCCTCTTATCCATCTGTTCAGATCTTTAGGGATAGTTCCCAATGTACCTCTAACTATTGGGATACATTTTACCCGCACTTCCCATAGTCTCCGTTATTCAATAGCTAGGTCATGGTGCTTTGCTTTTTTTTTTGTACTTCTCATATAAATGTTTTCAACAATTGAGACTGTAAAGTCAATTATCTGGCGCTTTCTATTCTCTTTATCCATTACTATCAAATCAGGCCTTCGAGCTTCTAGTACTCTGTCAGTCTGAATATCCCACAACGTCTTACATTTCTTACTTCTCTAGTATTTATCTGTATGTTCGAATCCTAGCTTTCTACATAGCTCCCAGTGGTATTGCATCAGGGCATTAACTACTACTACTACTACTACTACTACTACTACTACTACTACTACTACTACTACTACTACTACTACTACTGCTGCTGCTGCTGCTGCTGCTGCTGCTGCAACTACTACTACTACTACTACTACTACTACTACTACTGCTGCTGCTGCTACTACTACTACTACTACTACTACTACAACTACTACAACTGCTGCTGGTGCCACTACTACTAATACAACTGCTGCTGCTGCAACTACTACTACCACTGCATCCCCAGTAGTAGTAGTAGTAGTAGTAGTGGTGGTGGTGGTGTGGTGGTGGTGGTGGTGGTGGTAGTAGTAGTAGTAGTAGTAGTAGTAGTAGTAGTAGTAGTAGTAGTAGTAGTAGTAGTGTACCACAAGTGCAACTACTTATGAAATATATTCCTCGTAGCCATAGCTTACATAAATGTTCTTTTAATTTTGTTTCAATAATTTACTTGACAACTCATAAAAACCTCAGCAGACAATGGATTTTGAAATCAATTTGTAATAACATAAAATGAGAAAAACAACATCTTTTGCAGTTACCAATTACATCTCATATAATTACAAAAAGAAAAAAAAGTAAAAACAAATGATTAATATTGTAATGTGTATCATAAAGATTAAATCTGGTGTCAGCCAAAATCTGGCGACAAATTGGAATTGAGAGTCGTCACACTATATTACGTACAGTTTTATACGGTATTTGGTAAAAATCTTTCCTTAATGGGATATCTGTAGTAATTAGAAAACCTCTTGGATGCCACTGGCCAGATCTTTATAGCAGAGTGCATGTATCGCTACTGGTAAATGCAAATGTTCTTAAAGAAGGACTAATTCAATGTTCTATTTAGAGGAGTGAGTTATATAAAAGAGGCTGAGTGGCTTGCGAAATAAGTTGTCACCCTTTGCTTTTCGACACATATAATTAACTTACGCTCTGGCGGAATCTAGCAATGAAAATGGTATTTCTCTTCAGCAAACTAAATTGATAATTTGTTCTTGTGACTTGGTCTATCATTTAAGCATCATTCACAAAGTGAAACGAGAAAACACCTCTGTGCGTATGTAAGTGAAATACCAACAATCAGAGTTTGATGTATTTCAAATCAAGTTAGCTGTCCATTATACAGTTAAGAATTGATAAGAGAAAAGTATTTAAGAAACCTGTTATTGAAGGTGAATACTAATATTCACTAGTCAGCTTTAGTGCACAAAGTAAATCAATTTTAAGAAATTTGTTCATTATTACTCTTTCACTGGTTTCAACCATTGGACTACAGCCATACTAGGGCATTACCATAACTGATTTGGGCCTTGGGGACACATAACAAAGCTGTTGTGCAGCGGACAAAATCAGCTTTTTACGAGGAAAGTTTCGTGCCAATTAAGGTATACTCGCATCTAAAGATAATCGACATTTGAAATATGATATTGAACAAAAATACTTAGTAGCTGAATATGCTTTCACTTTAACAAATTCAGTGATACAAAATGTTAAAGCCTCCTATAAAAATATATCGGTACTATATAAGTATCCGATATATATATATATATATATTGTATATAAATTGTATATAATATATTGTATATATATATATATATATATATATATATATATATGTATCGGATACTTATATAGTAACAGAGAAGATGCGCTTTTTTTAATATCTATTAGCTGTTAATGTTGTTGTTTAGACCAGTGTGATCGAGTGGAACTACCATCAACGCCACTCCAGATTTTTGTATAGGATACAGATTTCGCCCTTTTAAGTTGAACAGATAAAATTTGAAGAATATTTAGAGGAATCCTGATGCGTCTGGGGAGAGAAATTTTCTTTTTGTGCCTTATAATTTAACACACTCATCGGTAAAATTTCCACTTATTTCTTATTTTTATTTTCCTAAAATTTTCGCTGCGTCTTGCAACCTTTTCAATAGTCAAGACTATTGAAAAGGTTGCAAGACGAAACGAAAATTTAGGAAAATAAAAATGACTATTGAAAAGGTTGCAAGACGAAACGGAAATTTAGGAAAATAAAAATGTCTATTGAAAAGGTTGCAAGACGAAACGGAAATTTTAGGAAAATAAAATTAATAAATATGTGGAAATTTTACCGGTGAGTGTGTTAAATTATAAGGCACAAAAAGAAAATGATCTCCCCAGACACAACAGAATATGCTTCAACACACGAACTCATATAAAATATCTTGCAAACCAAATCTAGAAACGAAATTTAGAGGAATCATTTTACCTTTTTCAGTCATGCATGGGTACTGCCTTGGAGGGATTTAGTCGAATGAATTGACCCAAGGACTTATATTTATAAATCTAGCACTAGTTCTATCTGTTACTTTTGCCGAACAGCTGTTATGGGAACGTAAACACACCAACACCAGAGCCAAACGTTAATAGTGGGTGAACACAGACACAAAGACACTCGCACACACATATGTACATAGACACATATATACACATACTTATGTGTTTATGTATATATATATATATATATATATATATATATATATATATGCACGACGGGCTTCTTTCAGTTTCCGTCTACCAAATCCACTCAAAAGGCTTTTGTCAACCTGAGACTATATTAGAAGACACTTTCCCGAGATACCACGAAGTGAGGCTGAGCCCAGAACCGCGTAGTTGCAAAGCAAGCTCCTTACCACACAGCCACACCTATTAAGAGTAATTACAGCAAGTTGAGCGACAGCTTAGCGATGCTATTGCTGAGTCTTGTTTAACTGCTATTTCTAGCAAGTAATCGAAGTGGAGTCTTGATTGGTACTTCATCGATAATTTCTTTTGCCTGGCGAGCGTGAATTGAAATATCTATTTATATCTAATATCTCCTTTGACGTCACTTAATGGATCTAGGTGCAGCATATTTCAAATATCTCTATTGAGGGACATTAACTATTTAGATGACTATTATATCACCTAGGGCTCAAACTCGTTTGACACTAAAGCAATCTAGTTAGTCAAATTTATAACAGTAGCGACTTTCCTTCCTAGATGAGGCGTTTATTTATCTATTTATTTATTTTATTTTTCAAAAGTATATCATTATTATTTAAGTCTAAACTTGTAAAAAATTGCTTCTTTTTCTTCTCTCACTCTCTTATTTTTCTTTTCTTCTGTTTTTGCTGATGTTAAAGTCTGCTTGGGTAAAAGAAAATTTTCCTTTCTTTTTGCTTTTCATATTCGTGTGTACGAGTCTTCAATCGTCTCACCTAACGGCTGGTGCAGCTATAAATATAAACGTCTAAAGCATAATATTGCAGTCGTGGTACATAATCGGTAATCAAGTTATAAGATCTCTTTGTCTCTGATTTCGTCTATCTTTCGTTTCATGTATATGCGTTTTTGTATGTATGTATGTGTCTATATTACACACACATAAATATATAACGTATACATGCATATAGTCACATTCACATTAGTTTATACATTGATATGTATATGAATGTATAGATTATATATATATATATAATATATATATATATATATATATTATATATATATATATATATATATATATATATATATATTCATATATATATATATATATATATATATATATAGGTAAGAAAGTTGGTATGTGAATATATATGAATATATATATTCATTATATATATATATATTATATTATATATGTGTGTGTGCGTGTGTATGTACATACATATAGAAATATATAAATACATGTGGATGTGCGTGTATATATATATTCTTGCCTATAGGTGTGTGAGTAAATCACTATATACTCATAAACAGATACATATATATATATGTGTGTGTATATATATGTGTGTGTATATATAATATATATATATATATATATATATATATATGTATGTGTATATATATATATGTGTGTGTGTATACATATACGAAAATATGCATATATATATACATACTATATATCTATGTCTATAAATGTATACATACATTACATATATATATATATACATACATACACATACATATTCATATATACAGAGAGAGAGACTTAAATGTAATTACATACAAGAAATATGTAAATAAATATGTATATGTATACCTGATTATTTTTCATATGTTTCTATGTGTGTCCATATAATGTGTATTTACATATGTATTATGTACGTGCTTGTGCTTTCCGTGCGCGTGTGTATGAATGTAGGAAGCGATTTTACGTTGTTATATGAATCTAATTAACAAACTAATTAAATAGACGGTCCTAATCGATAGCATTACAAGTATCAGTATTAAATGCCTCTTCATTTCTTAAGTAATTAAACACTTCAAAACTATTCCAAAAGACGTGTTCATCTCAGAAACGTTACTCCAAGAAACTAAGAAAGAAAAACGGGGGTGGCAATGCTGGAGTAAGTAGGTGGTTGTCTGTGTGGTAGGTAGTGCACACTGTTGATGATATGAGACGGGCGCTAGCAGCTGTTGTATTTATTTGTGTTTAGTGTGTGTTTCTTATTGTATATTTTTCTCCATATTTGACTTGGAGTTAATCAATAAGGTGTTTCGTTACTGAGACATCTAAGATATATTATCGTCAGTTTTCAAAGAATTTGTCAAAACAGGTCACTGCCTAATTGTAACAAGAACAGTTGCAGTAAGATATTAAATAGATACTATTAAAAAAAAGAAAAAAAAAAGAAAAGAAATACGCGAGCGAGAATAAATATCGATATATAAACACATACAAACAAGCACGCGTACGCATCGGCAATCCCCCACACTCAAACTCAAACATGCACGTAAGTAGATTTACACGCAGATACGCACAATGATAAACACGCACACGCATGAACACAGACTCCCTCACACAGCAATCAATAAACACATTTACAAAAAAACAACAGAAAAATCATTATTTACTGCAATCTCACTCTGTGTATCCCCCTCACATCATATCTCACTTTTTTTAAGATTTACTTTCATTCACACGCACATACATAAAGACTGGTTTTTTTTTTCTCTTTTCCCCACCGCTTCTCTTTATCGGTTTATTTTTAGAGGTATACTTTTATTGTTACACAAAGAAAATAAATAATATATGAAATAGGATATCGCCAACACCCTAACACACACACACACACATACACACACACACACACACACACACACACACGCACACACAAACACACACAAACACAAACACACGCACACACACAAACACTAACACACACACATATACATATATATAGTATAAATACACACACACACACACATACATATATATATATATATATATATATATATATATATATGTATGTGTGTGTGTGTGTGGTGTGTGTGTGTGTATGTATGTGCATGTGAGTGTGTGTGTGAGAGAGACTGTGTGTGTATGAGTGTATTTGTTTGTGAATGCATGTGTGACAATAAGATCGAAAAGCGCTGCAGATCAAGTCAGAAATATTTGACTGCTCCTTCAGTCTTTCCCCTCTATTTATAGTTCCGTGGATCTTTTATCTTATCATAAAAATGCATATGTATATGTATGTATGTATGTATGTATGCATGGTATAAACGCGCGCGCGCACACATACACACACACACACACACAAACATATATAAATATAATCACACATAAAAAAAAACACTGTCTTGAAATAAACTTAGAAAATTCCTCTGGTATGGAATACATCAATGAACACCAACTCAAGGTATACTGGTGGAATATTCCTATCAAAGTCTATTGTTGTTTGGGACAGAGGGGCAAAAGTATGTACTATCATAGCGGTTAGCTGCCCTGCAGATATAAATATCTCTTTGAAAATCACAGAAAAAGAGGATATCTATGGACAACTGCTTCAGAATCTCTAGCTTCTATATCCAGATTATGAATTCATACTCATAACAATAATAATTGGAGCACTAGGTTTTGTTAGTAAATGCGTAAAGGCGAATATGGATAAACTGGGATTTTCAGAAAGAGAAACTGACCGACTAATTCGTACGTTACAAGTCCAATCTTTTAGTGGAGCAATAAAAATATGCGAGACATTTCTCAAGTGCCAAACGTGAATTTGTCTGTGTTACTACATCCCAAAGATGGAGCTTTGTATCTTTATTGGAAACCAGCTACCTCCTTAGTGGAAGATTTATAATAATTACAAAATAGAAGATACATACATACAATAGGATTCTTTCCACTTCCGTAAGAGAAATCCATTCACAAGGCTTTTGACGACTAGAGAATGTAGAAGACACTTGCCCAGTGTGCCATGCAGTGGGACTGAACCCGAAACCATGTGGTCGTAAGGCAAATTCTTACTGCACATCTATAAATGCTTGTGTGTGTGTGTGTGTGTGTGTGTGAGTGTGTGTGTGTATTTGTGTGCGTAATCAGAAACGCAGTGTTACTGTGCAGAGCGAAAATCAAATTTAAAATTCTTACAGAAGGCATCAACGAACCTGTTGCTTTCATTGACTAAGTTTGCTGAGAAACACTGTAAGGACTGTATATCTTACTTAGTGTGAATATGCATAAAAGAAAACCACGAAACACCAGTATTTCGCCCTGAGACAACTGTTCATATAGACGTATGCATGTCATGTAATTGTTCCTGTTGTTTCTCTTGAAACTGTATTACTGCAGCTAACAGGTTCTCTATAATTTAACAATTTGTATGACACAAATTATCAAATAACTTACGTGAGCTTCGAAAAATCCTCGTCGCCAGATGTTATATCCTAAAGCCTCCAATATTGTAGTTGGGTTGATGTTGTCGACGATAGAGAAAGAATACACTGTAACTGTGTTATAACTATTCAAAATAGAAACAATTGTAGTAACAAACACGTAACGAATAAACAGTCTTTTACAAACCAACCATCAATATTTCCAACACACTAACCCAAACTGTAAACTGTACTTGAACTTCGAAGACCAAACTACGAACTGCTGACTACGTCAGACCGCAACTAAGTTAAGTTAAGTTAATTTTTTGGCTCAAAAAGCAAAAAGCAAGGCCATGTAGGGAGGGGGGGCATGGAGTTATGTACAGGGAGGGTGTTCATGCAAAGAGTTCAGGCCATTTCTGGTCAAGAGAGACTTTGAACCGAGCGGTCGTCGACATCTTCACTATCTCGTCCGGCAGCTTATTCTACGGATCCGCAACCTGGACGGAGAAAGCCCCTCTCTTTCGATTGAGATGAAATCGTCGCAGATAGAGCTTTTCGGAGTGACCCCGCAGCCGACGCTCTGGAGCAGGAGTGAAAAACAGATCTTTCGAAAGGTTACACTTTCCGCTTATGATGTTGTGAGCAAGAATAAGATCATCACGGCGTCGTCGTTTTTCTAGAGAATAAAGGTCGAGCGTCTTCAGCCTTTCTTCATAAGACAAATGCTTGAGACCAAGAACCATGCGGGTTGCCAGCTTTTGGACGGTGTTCCCATCTATTCTTGTCAGAGTGTCGCACTCTTACCACAACAGTTACTGACACACTTCTATGGTTTTTAGCACTACATGTGTATTTGAGACTCTTATTCATGGCGAATGCTGCAGTTTTGTGGCTTTCGGTATGTGTATACACGTTACACAAGACATATGGAACAATATTCTGTACCAGTACTGCTTCCATCCAAACAACGGTTATATATCTGACTGAAACAAGTGAAAGAACAAAATAATAAAAGAATAAAAGAACACACGCACACACACACAAAAATATATATGTATGTATATATGCATGCATATATATATATATATATATATATATATATATAAATGCTTGTAAGTGTATTTCTTTAGCTTATATATAAATGAACACTTTTAAGCGCACATCTATAGCACTGCGAGTTACGATGTTTCGTAAATGAATACATGTTAGCAGCGCACTGCTAATACAAGATAAGACACAAACATTAATTTATAAACCTTTAATATACTTGGTAGTATAGTATCGTTGCAAAATGAATGAGTGTTTCCTTGCCAGCATTGACATACAGGGGTTGACAAATGGTTTTAGACACATCAGAAATTTTATTTCAAGAAAGTATATTTAATGGAATTACTTAGATGTATCTAAGTACGTATTTGTGAATTTAATATTTTCTGTACTGCGAGCACTTTTTACATATTTGATATAAATTACGCGACATCAGTTTTTCGGATATAACAGAAATCTTTATGCTAACTTTCTGGTGCAAAGGCAGCACGCAGATGTCCAATAAGTATTATCTTTCAGAATAGCTTTCTTGAGAAAAAATTTTGTTTGTAAGAAGGGAAAAAACGGCCTGAACCTGGGAAAAATAGGTGTTTCTTTGAAGATTTTGAAGCCTGCAGTGGAATACATGTTAACGAATGATTATAACCGGAAGAAGAAAAAAGAGGAAGGAAAAAGGCGAACGGGCAGTGAACGAGAAACGTGAAATAGGTGTAAATATTTGAACAGTTCAAAGAACTGAAAGAAATTGGATACAAGTACGGAAAGACGAAGAGGAACATTCATTTAAGCAAAAAACGTGAGGCAAATTTAGGCTGCACAAAATTATGGTCTATTACTTCTGTTGATTGAATGAGGTAATTTTTTCTGACACGAAGCAATTTAAGTTCGATGGACCTGACTGCTAGTGCTGTTGGTCAAAAAAAGTTTTACTGAACAATAGACGGTCGGGTGGGTGGAGTAATAGTATGGGGCATATTTTTCCAACTGGGTATTTTTGTTAGAAAGGAAGGCAGAACTGTTATATCTTAATATATTAAAGAAAAAGAAGAAATTGTAGATACATTTATCTTCCAGCAGGAAAACGGCCACATTTATGTGGCGAAAACAGTCAAGCAATGGATGCGGGACGTGAAAATAAGTCTACTGGAATGGCAGGTGAGAAGTCCAGGGTTGAACTTAACTGAAAATATGAGTAATGTGGGCACAGCTGGTGTGTGACGGACCAGAAGTGACAAGTAAGGCAGACTTATGGAAACGGGTTTTAGGAACTAAAAGAAAACGGACAGAAGCGAAAAGTGATGTTATAATGAACGTGTTTCTCCAGTACAAAGAACGAATAGTGCAATTAATCGGAAAGAAAGGCGTCTATATGGACTATTTAAGCCGAGCGGTACTGTCTGAAAAATATTGTCACATAATATTAATAGAATTTTCTTTAGATATTACTTACATTTTCATATACACGACCAAGGAGTGTAATTACAACAGGAATATTATGCCCATTTCTACATTGTCTTAGTTTAAATGTTTGTTTATTACTATGTGTTTATATGCACTACCTCTCTGTTGTTCGAAAAAACTTGTTGACACTCTGTATATAAATTTATATATATATATATATATATATATATATATATATATATTATATATATATATATATATATATATATATACATATAGCATTTAATTTGCAGAATATAAAGTCTAGAGCTACTAATAGTTTCTGACTAGGCAGTTTTTTATAACAAGCCTTGTGCCTTCAAACAATATAATGGCTCTGAGCACATAGTCTGTTCTATTTGAAAACGGGACACTAGTACATGAGAAATCACGTGAAGAAACAAACGAGAGGGGATGAGAAGGTTGATGCAATAAAAGGAAGTGTGAATAAAAATGGAAAAAGAAAATTGTTGCTCTTGTACCAATTGCAGAAAGAAAAATAAATGTAACAATAGTGATTGATCGTATTGAACTAAGTTTGACGTGCGACGAAATAAGTAGAGTTCTGCATTCAATTACTTTACAATAGGCTAGCAATTTATTTCGTTTTATCTACTTGGTTTGCATGGTTCTTGGTGTGAATCCACATGCTGAAGCAAATATTTTGTGTTTTGGGGGGGATCATTACGCCGATAATAATAAGCACACTTACTGGTTGAATATCACTTCTTTATCATAAGTCAATCAGTTGACTTATAACCAAGTAACTAATCGATCAAAGAGAAAGGGCGAGTTATTAATGAGATCGGGAATAATGACGAAATGACTATGACAACATGACAAACAATTGACTGTTTAGCCACTATATTAAGCGAACGATCGATTA
>NC_043003.1:33314400-33329400 GCF_006345805.1 Octopus sinensis
AGGACAAACAAGAACAGACAAATGGATTAAGTCGTCAATATCGACCCCAGTGCGTAACTGGTACTTATTTAATCGACCCCGAAAGAATGAAAGGCAAAGTCGACCTCGGCGGAATTTGAACTCAGAACGTAGCGGCAGACGAAATACCGCTAAGCATTTCGCCCAGCGTGCTAGTGTTTCTGCCATCTCACCGCCTTCATATAGTTTAAGTGTATATGATATATTAGAAGTTTCACTGTCTCCAGAGAAAAGTTGATTTTCAACATCATTATTCTATTTCCAACCGAAAGCGGGGCTTTTGCAATTCGAGGAATGTAATCTTGTTTCTCGTCGTGGTAAATTATCCGCACATTACTTCATCTAAATCTTTCTAGTATTTTGTGTAACAAGAGAGAGTCTACCGAAAAACGCACATTTATCGCATACGTAATGATATATAAAAATGCGAGCACGCCATACATCTTATATATTTATATGCATGCATGAAACAAGACATACATAAGCGTGTGTTTACCTACATGCAGGTAATCACACACAGGCATACACACGCACGCGCGCGTGCACACGCAGGCATTTATAAATAGACATACACACACCTGTACGCGGAGCATGTGACAGTCAATCCACATACACAAACGCAAATGATTTATATACAAGCAAATATATATCTGCAGATACATGCATATATACATAAATATCTATCTATCTATCATCTATTCTATCTATTACTATCTATCTATCTATCTATCTATCTATCTATCTATCTATCTATACTATCTATATCTATATCTATCTACTCTATCTATCTATCTATCTATTATCTATCTATTATCTATCTATCTATCTATATATATATATATATATATATATTATATATATATATATATATATATATATCAACAATCAAGGAACGGCCATAATAGGCCATTCACCCACTAGAAATAACAGCCAAAGCTTCAACCGCAAATAAAGATTAATTCCGTAAACGGAGAAAATTTAAAAAAACATTTACCCTGTAATTTCTTGTACATGCCCGTTTCATCTGCTGTTAATGGTAAACTAACCTGATTAAATTAAATCAAGCCAATCTTCCATAGGCCCTCAGATCTTCAGCAAGAAATAGCCAAGTCGGAACAGATATTTTCACGAGCATTTCAGACCTTGCAAGGTAATATCTATCTGACCTAAAATTTTCAAATCGTCGCACTCGCGCCAAATTTATCGGCAGCAAATAAATATAAGCCGTCGATTCCATTACGGAATTACCAGAAAATTCATAATTATCAATATAGGGTGGAAAAAAAAATTTTGTAGAATTCTTTTGCCACCAGCAGGCCTAGTGGGAAAAAATTAAATAGTCATAGACCATTTTAAGTTCAACATCAACAATCAAGGAACGGCCATAATAGGCCATTACGCACTAGAAATAACAGCCAAAGCTTCAACCGCAAATAAAGATTAATTCCGTAAACAGAGAAAATTTAAAAAACATTTACCCTGTAAAAAACATTTACCTATTTCTTGCTGAAGAATCTGAGGGCCTATGGAAGATTGGCTTGATTTAATTTAATCAGGTTAGTTTACCATTCAACAGCAGATGAAACGGTGCATCGTACAGAAATTACAGGGTAAATGTTTTTTAAATTTTCTCCTGTTTACGGAATTAATCTTTATTTGCGGTTGAAGCTTTGGCTGTTATTTCTAGTGGTGAATGGCCTATTATGGCCGTTCCTTGTTGTTGATGTTGAACTTAAAAATGGTCCTAGACTATTTAAATTTTTCCCACTAGGGCGCTGGTGGCAAAAAGAATTCTACAAATTTTTTTTTGCCACCCTATATTGATTAATTATATATATATATATATATATTATATATAATATCAAATAAAAAAATGGGACAAGAACGCAAAATAACCGGACAACTAGGTGATACAAAACTGCACAACAAAACATCCAGATAGACGATACAAACAAACGGGTCATTCGAAGCCTTTTATCTGCAGTCAAGGACCGGATCATCCTCGCAATTTCGGCTGATTAATCTTGAGATTGCTCCAATCTGGCCAGCCCCAAGGAAAAACTAAGCTAAGAACATTGGAGTCCTTGGAAAAAAACATCGAATGTATACGAAACAAGGACGGAAAAACAGACAATGTTACACGGATATAAATACAAAATACAATAAAAACAATAATAATAATAACACGACATAACAATAGGTGTCTTTCGACTGGGACCGAATTGAATTCAGCGTGTATGGAAATGAAGTCTTACGGCAGAGGGAAGACTATCGATGTGGCAATGACCACGATCAAACGCAAAAGGGCTAGCAGTCGGCCAACGGTCTCGTGAGAAGAGAAGAGAGAGAAAAAGAGGAACAAAGGAATTAAGGAGGGGAGAAGAGAGAGAGATAGCGAGAGAGAGTGTGTAACAGTAAATAGACGGAAGAATCAAGGAATGGCGAGAAAAAAAAGAGAGACAGGGACATAGTGAAGTGCGAAGTGAGTAAGAAAGGCAAAGAAATGTGAGAGGGAGTGGGGAGAAAGATTTGAAAAAGTCGTACAAAATTTAGTGAAATGTGTACTTACTTATAAGAGAACAAAGTGTACGTACGCCGCTCTCTCTCTATATATATATATATTATAAACTACAAAATGGAGACAAGACACAAAACATCCGGACAATTAGTTGATACAAAAGGGGACAACAAACCATCCAGATAGGCGATACAAAAAAAAAACACACGGACGGGTCATTCGAAGCCTTTTATCTGCAGTCAAGAACCGGATCATCCTCGCAATTTTGGCTGATTAATCTTGAGATTACACCAATCTGGCCAGCCCCAAGGAAAAACTAAGCTACGAGCATTAGATTCCTTCGAAAAAAAGCATCAAATGTATACGAAACATCATTCGTAGCTATAATCACACATGGTTGTACGATGTGCACATATCTTACACTTCTCTATGTTGACCCGTGTCTCCGAATACTTTGACAGCGGTGCTAACTAACTATCCGCTCAGTCGAAATCGACTCTCCGTTACTCGATGAATCAGTGTTCTCCAGCCAGTTCGATCCTGGATCGCTTCTCTCAGACTGGCCATGGCCATTCCCGTGTCACTCCTGATGGTGTCAAGCCACCGGGTTCTTGGTCGGCGTCTTCCTCTCTTGCCACTGACCATTCCGAGCATGACGTTCTTCCCCAGGGATTTTCTCCGCATCGACCAAAATATGTGAATCTATGCTTGGTGATCTTAGCTTCTAGCGACATTTTCGGCTTGATCTGGGTAAGAACTTCTCCATTGGTGAGTCTCGCTGTACATGGAATCCGTAAAAGTCATCTCCAACACAAAAGCTCGAATGCATTAATTCTCTTCTGGTCAGCTTTCTGGTCAGCGGGGCACCTCTGTAAAATGTATTTATGAATAAGTAGAGTTTGTATACGTATGCAAACTTTATAAACGATGTAGAGATGTCCACACCTGCAGATAGCCTCACATTTGGAAACAGTCTTCGTTTTGTGGGATAAAAAGATTGAGAAAGAGATACAGATACTGATGGGGTGAAAAAACGACAAATTAAGACAGTTTTTGCGAGAGAAAAATTAAAAAGGTTAAATATGGTGATAGAAGAAATACAATTAAAATGTAAAGAAGGAAATGAAAGAAGGGTAAGCAAATGTTCTGATTATTTAGAATATTCTTTTATTCTTATATTATTTTTTTTACTTGTTTCAATCATTTTGACTGCGGCCATGCTAGAGCACCACTTTTAGTCGAACAAATCGAACTCAGGACTTATTCTTTGTAAGTCTAGTACTTATTCTATCGGGCTCTTTGGTCGAACCGCTAAGTTTCGGGGTCGTAAACATACCAACTTCTGTTGTCAAGCGACGTTAGTGGGGGCGGACAAACACAAATGCATACATACATATATGTATATACATACATGCATACATACATACATATATATATATATATATATATATATATATATATATAATATATATATATATATATATATATATATATATACGACAGGCTTCTTTCAGTTTCCGTCTACCATATCCACTCAAAAGGCCTTGGTCGTGCCGAAGCTATAACAGAAGACACTTGCCCAAGTTGCCACGTGGTTGGAAACCATTTGGTTGGGCAGCAGGCATTTTACCACACAGCCACTTCTGCAGTATATTTTAAAAAATTGTATCTATTGGTTTATGAAATTGTGTACGCGATGCATTATTATCTCTAATCTGGAGGTCAGAGTATATGAAGGTGATGGTTGTGGGTTGCAGCTATCAACATGTTGGCGATATATATCGCCAGACTTGCATCAAAGTTTGTCCTATCTTATTGGTTAATCACTTCATTAGTTTTTTTTTCCTAACAAGGTTAAGTAAACATCTTGAACAATTTATAAAACTACTCAATGTTTTTACTGGCTGGATATTGTTGTCGCTTTAGTTGTCTATCCTGTAATTCAGATGTAATCGGGCAGAACGTTGATCAGACTTATTCGAACCATAATTATATTATGTTATTGATATAAAAAAATTATACTATTTGTGTGCATACATCGTTACAGCTAAATACACACTGATATGAGGGAGATTTGTTTGTTATCCCTAGCAAAGTATGCAACCACATATAGAATCGCCCACTGCATGTGTAGATAAAAACTGATGGTTAGGAAACTACTTATCGTCTATAAATCTAATAAAACCCCTAATGAAGACAGCGATTTCGTGAGCGATCTAGTATTTGCGAGAGTCCTTCGTCACTTGGAAGAAATTTTAGCGTAATATCTTTTCAGGGTCTTTGAATATATTTTGGAGATGTACTCATCTAGAAAACAGCTTGTTTTTAAAAAAGGATGGGAGAAAACCAAATCACGCGACAAACATATTCACATGCGTGCTCGCATACATGCATAAAAATGAAAGTGTACAACCACACCTACATATAGATACAGATACACAAGCGCAAACGAACACACACACACACACAAATGCAAACACGTACAAGTAAAAGCATGCACTCACACTTTCAAAGGATGTTTTCGAATACGTTGCGACAACTCAGATGCGGAATATCTATCTCATTACAGATCTCGCTCTTTTCATCACTATGAACAATCGGGCACACAATAGCAATTTTGAACACCACACACACATAAACGCATATATATATATATATATGTGTGTGTGTATGTATGTATATATGTATGTACGTATGTATGTATGTATGTATGTATGTATGAATGTATGTATGTATGTGTGTGTGTGCGTGTTTAAATATACATAGCTTGTGGATATGCATGTGTGCGTACTGTTGCATAAAATGTACGGTCATCTATGTGCATTGATTGAATGGATTAAGAACATACCATCAGTTGGAATCCCTGTTTGCGCAGCCTTTACCGATCTATTATTATTCTCAATGGAGAAACTGAGGTTAGCGAGAAGGGAAAGACGAACAGTTCCTCAAACAATATAGTATTATTTAATTTGAAACAATAGGAAGAGAAAAGACCCCAGAGGCAGAGTCATTGGATTTCTAGAGAAGCAAGGCCATTTATTCAGCCAGTCCGGAATATCTGTCAAAATAACAAGATATTGTAAACGTACTAGTATCTCATGTTGGTATTATTGAGAAACTAATGAGATTTTAGTCAGTTAACAAATGCATTACACATGGATAATGTAACGCTCTCTCTCTCTCTCCTCTCTCTCTCTCTCTCTCTCAGATATAGTAGTAGTAATTTTAAAAGGAATATTCTTAGGAGCATGATGATATCGTTTCCAGTGCCGTATAGTGTGTCTAGTTATTTCACTTTGGGTCATAAAGGGGAATATCGATTCTACCTATATAGAGTGGAAAACTGACGTGCAACCAAATACCAGTATCGTATTCATACTACGAAAGAAAGTGAGAGCATCGACTAGAAACATTATTATTATTAAGGCGGCGAGCTGGCAGAATCGCTAGCATGCCGGGCGAAATTCTTAGCGGTATTTCGTCTGCCGCTACGTTCTGAGTTCAAATTCCGCCGAGGTCGACTTTGCCTTTCATACATTCGGGGTCGATTAAATAAGTACCAGTTACGCACTGGGGTTGATATAATCGACTTAATCCGTTTGTCTGTTCTTGTTTGTCCCTTCTGTGTTTAGCCTCTTGTGGGTAGTAAAGAAATAGGTATTTCGTTCGTGCTTACATTCCGAGTTCAAATTCAACCGAGGTCGGTTTAGCCTTTCGGAGTCGATTAAATAAGCACCAGTTACGCACTGGAGTTAATGTAATCGACTAGCTCCCTCCCACCAAATTTTAGGCTTTGTGCCTATAGTATAAAGGAATATTAAGTCGGCCAGCTATAAGAAGCATTAGCACACCGGACAAAATGCTTAGCGACATTTCCTCCGTATTTATGTTCTGGAGTTCAAATTCCGCTGAGGTCGATTTTGCCTTTCATCCATTCGGGTCGATAAAAAGAGTACTACTTGAGCACTGGGGTCGATGTAATCGACTTACCAAAATCTGGACTGCTATGATAAACCCTTCTGCTTCTGATTTTAAGCCATAAGACTCTGACCAGTGATGGGTAAGGGCTTTGTCAATTTCGGCACAATTAGCTCTCTTTGGATATTTATTATTGAGAGGTTTTTCTTGCCATTTGTCAGTAAGAATATCTAAGGCAACAATTTTAGCTCGAATTTTCATACGCTTAGGTTTTCTGTGATTGTTTCTAGTACGTCTAAGTCTGGAATTTGCTGTATTTGGAATATGCCTATTGTCTCTTTGTCACAGGTTTCTGGAATTTGGCTTTGAAGCCAATATTTTTCTCACTCACCGCAGGTACTCTCTTTTTGTTTTTTCCTTCATGTCGTGGTATTTAATTCCGTCTGCCTCAAGCATTCCTAGGTATTTATAGCTAGACTGAGGTTGAATTCACTTCATCGTTTCACCACTTGGCGACCATATGCCTTCTGTCTTGGCAAGATTTCCACGTCTCATCACCATCGTAGTACAATTTGAGATTCCAATCTCCATCTTAATATCATTGGAGAAAATCCCCAGACTGGATTAGGCTGATCAATTCTGCCTCAGATTTTGTGAATAGCTTCAAGTCGTCTATGAACAGCAGCGGTTCAGTTTTCCCTTGCCTCTACCCAGATCATACCCCAACTTTGTTTTCTATAGTATTTCACTCGAGGGGGCCATTCCCAGCACGATACTGTTATTATTATTATTATTATTATTATTATTATTATTATTATTATTATTATTATATTATTATTATTATTATTATTATTATTATTACGTTATATTCTAATATGATTAAATTACTGGCGAGTAAAATGATGATTGTTGTAGGAATTTATTATGTTTAACAGCGAGGATTGTCAGAAAACTAACTAAAAATAATTTTGCGATGAAGGAAAAGAAAGAAACAATATTAAAGATTGACTGATGGTATTTTAATTATTTCGGCAATTACAAGAGAACATCTCAAGATAACTTGTCTTCCGTAATTTCCGAAATAATTAAAACAATATTACTCATTAGATTTTTCTTTACAGCAAAATTATTTCTTGTTTGCCTTCTGATACCCCTATATAATGTTTTAACACTAACGTAATTGTTTATTATGATTTTATATGGAAGCTGAACAAATACGAGTGTTATATTAGCTAAAAACAAAAAGGAACTCATTCCAGCAACAGAATCCATAAATGAGACAGTTTTTAAGTTTTCATTTGAATGTTTTTTTTTTATTTTCAGTCTTATATTTTACTGGTTTCAGCCAGCGGATGAGCCCATACTGCTGCACCGCCTTTTAGCGTGAGTGTTTTTCGCTTTCTTATACTGCTTCTGGCAAAGTAGCAAATCGCAGGGAACTCCTCCTCTTTGTGGTACATGCCACAGAGTGGGTTTATCCTGTAGTTCAGATGAAAAGTTGTCCAGACTTGTTTTGAAGACTCCACAGCTACACTTCTCAAATCCGCATCGTTCATCTTATAATCTTCAGCAGAGTTATGGGCCTAAACTTGTCTATTTGGTTTCCCTATTTTCGGGAACTTTCTCAGCAACACCACCACGCCAGCTGCTAAATTTTGTCAACAATAACTTTAAATCTCATGCTCTCCCATGCTGTCGACAATTACATTAATCTGTTCCTAAAAAGGGAGGCATAAAATTTGCCAGATTTTACCCCCAAACCCTGTGCGTATATCTATATCTATAACTATATCTATCTACACACACACGCGCGCGCGAACACAGACACACACGCATTATTTTACTTGCTTCAGTCATTAAGCTGCGGCCATGCTGAAGCATACTTTTAATCGAACAAATCGACCTCGGGACTCATTATTTGTAAGCCTAGTACTTATTCAATCGGTATCTTTTTCGAACCCGCTAAGTAAGGAGTAAGTAAACACAAACATCGGCTGAGTGCGATGGTGGGGGTCAAGCACACACACACACGGATAGATACATACGACGGGCTTCTTTGAGCTTCTGTCTACCAAATTCACTCATAGGGCTTTGGTCGGCCCGAAGCTACAGTAGAAGACACTGGCCCAAGGTGCTACGCTTTGGGAGTGAACCCGGAACCATGTGGTTGGGAAGCAAGTTTCTTACCACACAGCCACGCTACGATATATAGCCGACCCTCGGGCGGCATTCACGCTAGCTCATGCTGAGGTATTCAGGCCTACCATCAGGCCACTTCGCGTCCCTCCACCCTTGTGTAATGAGACTTATATCTGCAAATGTGTTAAGAACTAGTGCTGGTCATAGTTTTCTCAATAAGCGTAGGAGCGAGGTAAATGCAGTAAAAATAGGGGGTGGGTTCAGTTGGGCCTCATTTAAGAGGCCCTTCAGAAATTGAACCTCCTTCTGGCACTCCCTGAGAATTCATGGCGTCAAATTCTTTGTCATTGCTCCGATTTGGTCGCCACGCATGTATTTAGTTTAAAATGCAGTAAAAATCGGGAAATCAATGTGACACCAATTAGGTGGCCTTTAAAAAAATAAACCCCCTTAGGACATTCCCTGGGATTAGAGGAGTTGCTGGTTTGAGTTTTGTCGTCCTTGTACCATCGGTCTAGGAGGTGTTAACGAACATAAAAACGTAACGGACAGAGAAACACCACTCAAGTTTATATATATATATATATATATATATATATATAATATATATATAGATATATATATATATATATATATATATATATACATCACTTGTTTAAATTATCTCTGAGATATTTATAGAAATATTATAGTAATCACTGATTTCTGTTACGGCGTTCGTATCCAGATGCCAGATGCAAAGAAACAGTGAGATCAAAGATGAAAAATGAGTAATGAGCCTAGGCGCCTTATTTCAGGACTTTTTGCTCCTTCATCAGCACCCATCTAACCTATTAATCATCTACAGAATATCGAAAGAGACAGTTTTTACAATTGATGTAAAGAGGACTACTAACAGTTGAACAAAATATTGACTTAATATCGTATATTATTGTAGCAAAACGTTTACTATACTTTACCATATATTATGGTTGTATAACGAAATACCTTGTGCCTACCAATCATTAACATACATAGATATATACATGCATACCTACACCCTTACATATGAAGACTAGTGTAAAATATGGTACCAAATTTATAGAATGAAAAAAAAAATATATATGAATACACACACATGTATGTATTCATTGAATATTATACTACTCATTTCTTTTTTCTCGCGGTTTTGACGGTAGGTTCATTTCTAATATAATGACAGTTTCAATAGGTGTGAATTTTTTTGTCGTCATAGGCTGTGTTACTCAAAGATGGCTACATGATAGAATAGTAAATTCAAACTAACTGTCATTTATTTCCCAAATAAAAATAATAGAGTTTGCTAATTATCATTTATTACTGCTTGGCAGATGAAACTGTCTGAAACACAAGTGGATATATTTTGCAATTATATCTCCAAAATATGGTTTTAGTGGCATAGGAGCTAATATGCCCATTTTCTCTTTATATTCACTCGGATACTTAAGAAACCTCTGTTATTTTCGCACAAAGTCAGCAAATATGATAGTGGGGAAGTCGGTACATAACTGGTACTTATTTAGTACATATCTGGTACTTATTTACTAGATTCGGAAAGAATTAAAAGCAAATTCGACCTCAGTGGAAGTTGACCTCAGAGCGTAAAAACGGACTAAATACCGCTAAGCATTTTGTCCGGGGTGCTAACGATTGTGCTAGCACAGCCGCCTTAAGATAGTTAATTACGAAAAAAATTTTCATTAAATATTCATAAAATTATTTTAAAGGCGAGCGAAATAGGGAATGTAACACAAAATAGATCTCCAAGTGTATTAGTTGTACAATAAACAGCAAAGACTAATCCAAAAAGAAAACCACGCCATTGACTCAGGATGGCACAAGCTTGGAATGAAATATATCTACATCGTTCCCTATTTTAAACTAAGTTGATTTATATTGTACTATATTTAAGAGATGAGAAATTATGCGCATTATTTACATTATTTACATTCAACGAATATGTGTCCTCATCTTGTTTGTTGTTAACACAACGTTTCGGCTGATATCCCTTCCAGCCTTCTTCAGGTATCTTGGGGAAATTTCGATGTTATTATTATTATTGTTGTTGTTGTTGTTCAGATCACTGCTTGGAATCGAACTCGGAATCTTGGGGTTAGTAGCCCGCGCTTAACCGCTACGCCATATGCCCGTGGGCAATTATGTAGTGAATTTTAGAAGAGAATATGACTAAAGACTGTGTGTACTCCATTCCATGCAGCTGTGGTAGGTTATACAAAGGCGAAACATGCCGCCCCCCTCAAAATAAGGGTAGACGAATATCGCAAAGCTGTGACACGAGGAGATATTGATAAATCGAATATAGCTTATTCTGTATGGAAAAATGGAGACCTCCTCCCCACGTGGAATGAAGTTAAAACAATATGCAGAGAACACCACTGGAAAATACGAACTCTAAAAGAAGCAGCGCATATGCTAGGACACGACAACTTCCTAAGCAGACCGAGTGCAGGTATGAGCAGCATATGGGAAGCGGTATTGAGGAAGGATAGAAAAAATATTAGATTTATATGCCTTAATACACTCCATAACAGCCCACGAGCATATGGCGTAGTGATTAAGAGCGCAGGCTACTAACCCCAAAATTCCGATTTCGATTCCAAGCAGTGACCTGAACAATAATAATAATATCAAAAAATACCTTAGGGATGAGAACCCAGGTTTGAAATTTCCCCAAGACACCTGAAGAAGGCTGGAGGGTGTATCAGCCGAAACGTTGTGTTAACAACAAACAAGACGAGGAAAAAATATCCGTTGAATGTAAATAATGTATGTTGGTTTATTCTAATTTGGCCGAACGAAATTAAGCGAACGCGAAACACTGAATTTAGTTTTAAATGTGGAATCATTTTAAAATATAACACTCCACGAAACGGACAGTTTATATACTACCAGTAAACACATGTGACTTTGCAATCAGAATCCTGTATCTTATCAGATCTGTTTTTGAATAAGATAAATATATTCTTCGTACTCATAAGTAAATTCCGTAACAATATATCAAAGTATTTCTTGAAATCTTCTTCTCGTTTACACCATTTTACAGTGATACATCGTTTCTTATCTATATAAGGAGCCGATGCTGTGAAGTCCACTTTGAATTATATCTATATCTATATTTCAGCGCATCACAAGGAGTTGCAAGCTGTTTGCTGAATATTTTCAAGATTGTTTATTTTCGATTACATATATGCATTCACTTATTGGGATTTTTCCCGTTGTGAATATTTGTTCATGAATCATATACATCTACGGAAAACTGTTTTATATTGCCACACAGGAATTTTGAATCTGATAAATGATGTAAAGCAAAAATACAATCTTCCTTTTAGGTAAGGAAATAAAACAGTTGTTTTTATCTTTTCTTTCACTTGTTTCAGTCATTGGAGCGATTTAGTCGAACTAATCGAACACTGGCACTTTTATTCAATCGGTGTCTTTTGCCGAACCATTATTTTTGTGGGGACGTATGCAAACCATCAGTGGTTGTCAAGCGGTAATAGAGAACAGAAACCTCAAAGATACACGAAGATGCACTCACAAATACATACATACATATACACATACATACATATATACATACATACATTCAAGCATGCATGCATACATACATACATACACACACACACGCACATATATATATATATATATTCTTTTTTCTTTTAATCTTTTATTTGTTTCAGACATTTGTCTGCAGTCATCCTGGAGCACCGATTTTAATCGAGCAAATCAACCCTAGAACTAATTCTTTATAAGACTAGTACTTATTTTATCGGGCTTTTTTGCTGAACCACTAAGTTACGGGGGCGTAAACAAGCCAACAGCGGTTGTTAAGTGATGGTGAGGGGAGAAAACACTGATACACACACGCATATATATATATATTAATATGTTCAATAAGAAATAATTATTTTCGAAATTTATTCTCTTATGAGGTTTTCACGCTATCTACCTGACAATTTCTTGTTAAGTTTTCCTTATTAAGTAGTTGTCCTTAATTGCTAAATTTTTATTCCGAAAAACTTTTCCTTTCCCGAAATGCAATTCGTAAAAGTATGCCATTTACAGGATGTAATATATGTAAACTCACCCATGTGCTTCGTTGATGTTGATCAGTTAGCTGATCGGCTTAAGCGGGGCAGGGTCGTTTATTTATGATACATTCAGGCCTGCTGATGAATACGTAAGTATGAAATCACTGTGATACAGGTCTATATTTTTTAAATGTCTTACTTTGAAAAATTGCATTCGGTGGGATTAGTAATATTTTTGGTAGAAATGACTAATTGTCCCTCTTAGCGTGTGGCATGTATGTATAATGCCCTCTGGCATGTATGTATAATGCCCTCTATATATAAATTAATATGTTCAATAAGAAATAATTATTTTCGAAATTATTCTCTTATGAGGTTTTCACGCTATCTACCTGACAATTCTTGTTAAGTTTTCCTTATTAAGTAGTTGTCCTTAATTGCTATATATATATATATATATATATATATATATATATATATATATATACGAAGTGCTTCTTTCTGTTTCCATGTACCAAGTCCACTCACTAGACCGTACAAGAATACATTTCCCCAAGGTGCCAAGCAGTGGGACTGAACCTGAAGTATGTGACTGGGAAGCTTCTTTATACACACACACACACACACACACACATATATATATATATTCACATATACATATACACACACATTTATATATGTATATATATTTAAATATATATATATATCTGTCAATCTATCTATATATATACATTCATAGATGCAGATATATATGCACACATATCTATACATACATTATATATATATATATATATATATATACACACATATATATATACATATATGTATATATATATATATATATATATTATATATATATATATATATATATATATAATATATATATATATATAATATATATATATATATGTATGTATGAATGTATGTAACGGGCTTTATCATAGTTACTTTCAACCAAAATCCTTCATTAGGAATTGCTCTGCCTGGGACTTTAGTAGAAGACACTCAATGTGGCGTGCAGTGAGTCTCAAAAAGCAAGCTTTTTAAGCACAAAACCATGACTCACTTTACGATATATTTCATAACAGTGTAATACGAGTCATGTGACCATATATAAAGTTGGCTACGGTTGGAGCCATACCGCACTGGACGTTAGAGACGATACATATATTAACTATTGGTAATGAAATGTTTGACATTCTTCAACTTGCATTGCTATATATATATATATATATATATATATATAGCATTTTTAAATCTCGACAATGTAAAGTATAATAGCCATCTCAATATGGCTAACCACAAAGGATCACGATGAAAGACAAGGCCTGTTTGCAAATATATAAGAGTTTTTCTAGTGACTTCTGACACTGATTTCGAAAAACTTCTGAGATTTAATAATGCTTGCAGTCAGTTTTTCGAAATCAGTGGCAGAAGTCACTAGAAAAACTCTTATATATTTGCAAACAGGCCTTGTCTTTCATCATGATCCGGTGATTACCGCCCGTTGATAAGAGACAATAATCTCGAAACCGCGGTCCGGTGCGTATCACTTAGGCTTACGAGAAAGGGATGGCCTCCCTTTGCAAATACCTTAAGGGCACAGGAATTGTGTCTAAAGCCAGCTGGAGACGATGATCTCCTGGGGCTAAAAAGCTACAGTAACACCCCCCTTTGTGGTTAGCCATATTGAGATGGCTATTATACTTTACATACATACATACATATATATATATATATATATATATATGTAGGTCCCGGGTTGATTCGGGGTTAACCACAGTAAATAAGGTACTCAATACATATAAATAAATAAATATATATATATATAATATAAATAAATATATATTATATATAAATTAAATATATATATATATATATAATATATATATTATATTATATATATATATATATAGATAAATTATTTTATACACCGTATGTCATGCAAATCCTACTTTCATGATAATGAAGAAGATCGTAAAAATACGGTAATGCATGATTTTATACAGCGTGTTGGTCTCAAAAGGCCATATATAATTACATAATTAAAGGTAGCACTATCGTTACTTTGGAGTAGTTCTTATTTTAATATTGCCAATATTTATTGGCTAGGAAAAGTATATGGTTAAGGAAATATATTCAGAATTATACAACGGAATATTCCTTTAATTTCTTATCGTATAAGAAGGTTATTGGATTTATATGTTAACTGTTGAATAATATATTTTGAATACCTGAGAGCAAACTGGTAATCGTTTTGCGCTACTTGGTGTTTTAATTTTGGTTACGGACTTAACATCCAGCAAGGATGCATAAGCAGTCAGTCGAAATTTCATA
>NC_043003.1:33331900-33346900 GCF_006345805.1 Octopus sinensis
TTTTTATATTCACAGACGATGAATGACCAAATTTTATCTTGAAAGTATATAATAATGCTATCGATAGGACTGAGAAAATTTGAAGGTGGACGATGTACTCTACCACATTTCCAACGGAATAAAACATGACTAATATATAAACATATATATATCACAGATGATCACATGACCGACCAGGCTATCAGATGTTGTTACACATCGCTGGTCACAATGAGCTTCGCATTGTTTTAGCCTTCAAAGGACGCCACCCCGCTGGTTAAGCGAGCAGGCCAACAGAAGAAAGAGTGAGAGAAAGTTGTGGCGAAAGAGTACAGCAGGGATCACCACCATCCCCTGCCGGAGCCTCGTAGGGCTTTAGGTGTTTTCGCTCAATAAACACTCACAACCGCGATCCCACGACCGCGAGTCCACTGCCCTAACCACTGGGCCATTGCAACCTCCACACACACACACACACACACATATATATATATATATACATATATATATATATATATATATATATATATATATATATATATATATATATAATATGCATATACATTGTATTGCAGACATGGGTACAGGATGTTGCCAACAGTAAAGAACATGAAATACGAAAACAAAGGTGTTCTATACGCAAACAACGTGAGAAACAAATGGAAAGGTAACATAAAGAACGACCCTTCATCAGTTATCGGCGGTGTATCTACTCCTCATTTGGATCACTGTACGACAATATGAGATTTCAAAGACAGTTGCTCACATACGAACCAAAACAAAATTTTGGATACCGAACAAAATGGACGATTCTCTCTCTTTCTGTTTTTCATTCTTTCTCTCGTTGCTCACATGTGACCATCGTTCCTGTTTCTTTTCCTCACGTGATCATCTTTCTTTTCCTTCATGACTGTCCTAGGGACTGGACGTATTCTACATCCCTCTTCTATCTTTTTTCAAAGAAAATATTTCTCAAGCGTTTGCTATTTTACACTCGTTCTGTTCCAACAACACTCCATGTTTGTTTTCGTTCGGTTTCCTTGTGTGTCTCCACTGTCCTGTTTTGTTCCCAACTTTCACCCTCCATAAATCCCAGATTTTATTTTAGGACTTATGGGAACAACCCTCGTGGAGGAATCATATCGTCGTTCAGTGCTCGAAATGAAGAGTAGATAGGCAGCCGACATGAAATACGAAAGCAAATGAGTTCAATACACAAACAACGAAAGAAATAAATGGAAACAGGACAAGTAATATATATATATATATATAATATATATATATATATATATATATATATATATATATATTATGTATTATAAATGCATGAATCTAAATAGGTAAGGGTGATAAATAACATAGAGAGACAGGAAACAGTTGAAAGGAGTCCCGAAAATGTATGACACAGTAGGTTACTATATTGAAAGGGCAGACGACATATCACGTGAAAGTAGAGAGGTATTTTACTATGCATAGATTTGGCAGTTAGCGACTTACAGATGGAATTTCATATTTGTGAAATACATATATGCGTACATACATACATAAATACATACATACATACATACATACATACATACGTACGTACGTACGTACGTACGTACGTACATACATACATACATACATACATACATACATACATACATACATACATACATACATACATACATACATACATACATACATACGTGTGTGTGTGTTTATGTGTGCATCCAATATATCCATCTGTCTACATATATGTACCTGAATGCAAACATATATGTGTGTATGTAGTTATACGTAACGGTACAATCACTCGGGCGCGCACACAGAGATAGAGACCGGATATTTTATGTACAACTGAAAGAAAGAGCAGTTATTGTTAAACACTTCTTATATAGTATTTATATCGTCATATACAAACACGGTGTATATGTATGGATTACAGGTATGATGCTTCACTACCGTGATAGATTGGTATTAGAACTTGTTAACAAGTCTATCAATGACACATACACATGCATACATACACACACACACACACACACACCACACACACACACACACACACACACACATGCACACACCCTCAAGTGTGTTTGTGTGTATGTGTGTGTGTGCATGTTTGTATAAATGCGTTTATGTGTGTATTTGCGTCATCATCAACTCTTGAAATACATTCACTCTTATGTTGAATACTAAGAAAGGTAATGTATTCGTTTAACCTATTCCAAATATCAGATTCCCTAGCGTAAACATTACCAACTTTGGTGATTCTTCAAACAAGTTGGTCACTGTTCCTCACTTGGATCTCTTCCATCCAACGCATGTTTCCGAAAATGATTTATATTTAAGAATTAGATCAGCCTGATCAGTATTTGGAAAACTGCTGAAACGTGTCATTAATCATCTGCCTGTCCAAATCATGTTCATAATTTTGTTATAACAGTCCATGCTTGTTATTAGACTTTTCATTGCCCTTGTTTCATACGTTCCGAATAATATAAAGGTTTCCTTTCATAATACTCAAGTTACACTGATGGCTCAAAACCATTGAGAATTTGTATCAGATATGATGTATGGACGCCAGGGACATATATTATGTATCAGTTGTGATACACATGGCAGGCAAAAGGGTTAAACACAAACACTTCAACCAAGAGAAACTGATGAATTTTTCAAACTGTCATTATCTCACCAGACTTATAACATGGACACTTTATCGATGGGAGATCGAAATGTAAAACAATCCTTGCATTGAATGAAACTTGATCAAATATCAGCCATGATGGTTTCTAAATGTTTTATGCTGAAAGAAGAAAGAATTCATCGACAAATTATCTTTAATTATCTTTATAGGTGCAGGAATGGCTGTGTTGTAAGTAGCTTGCTTACTAACCACATGGTCTCACTGCATGGCACCTTGGGCAAGTGTCTTCTACTATAGCTTCGGGCCGACCAAAGCCTTGTCAGTGGATTTGGTAGACGGAAACTGTTAGAAGCCCGTCGTATATGTATATATATATATATATATATATAATATATATGTGTGTGTGTGTGTGTGTGTGTGTGTGTGTGTGTGTGTGTGTGTGTGTATGTGTGTGTGTATGTGTGTGTGTGTATATGTTTGAGTGTCTGTGCCTCCAACATTGCTTGACAACCAATGCTGGTGTGATTACGTCCCCGTAACTTAGCGGTTCAGTAAAAGAGACCGATAGAATAAGTACTAGGCTTACAAAGAATAAGCTCTGGTGTCGATTTGCCCGACTATAGACAGTGCTCCAGCATGGCCACAGTCAAATGACTGAAACAAGTAGAAGAGTAATTTAAAAATTCATTACGATAGAAAAAGACCAACTTTTCATATCCAAAATGGATTTTCAACCCAATAATTACATATTTTATATTACTTCGAGAACAAATTCCATGTATATATATATATAATTCTTCATCAATAATATTGTTGATAGTGACATCGAATTTTCGGTAAACAAAACCAATATCGGGTGGTCCGACGGTGGGTTAGCTTTCCATACGCACAAGCACACAGACATACACGTGTTCGTACACACGCACGCGCGCGCACTAACACAAGCATACACACTGGCATACAATTCTCAAATATTCACACTTCTGATTATATATGCATCTGCATTACATATAAATATATATTTCTTTACTACCCACAAGGGGCTAAACACAGAGGGGACAAACAAGGACAGACAAGCGGATTAAGTCGATTACATCAGCCCCAGTGCGTAATTGGTACTTAATTTATCGACCCCGAAAGGATGAAAGGCGAAGTCGACCTCGGCGGAATTTGAACCCAGAACGTAACGGCTGACGAAATACGACTACGCATTTCGCCCGGCGTGCTAACGTTTCTGCCAGCTTGCAATACGTCCGTGCATAACTCGTATCATATACATATGTATGTATGTATGTATGTATGTATGTATGTATGTATGTATGTATGTATGTATGTATGTATGTATGCATGCATGCATGCATGCATGTATGTATGTATGTATGTATGTATGTATGTATGCATGCATGTATGTATGTATGTATGTATGTATGTATGCATGTATGTATCTATCTATCTATCTATCTATCTATCTATCTATCTATCAACCTCTCTATCTCTCTATCTATCTTTCTATCCATCCGCCTGTGTGTCTACTTATCTACCTATCGATAGAAATATCATATGCGCATTTGTGTAATGTATGTTTGTATGCATGTTCGAATATACGTGCGGTTGTATTTATATAATAAAGATTGGCTCGGGTAGAGAGAGAGAGAGAGAGAGAGAGAGAGTACGGTAAAGCTAGGAGCACGTCACTTGAAGATGAATGTCCATAAACGAGTGCGTTCCAATCCTTTGTAGTAGGAGTTTAAAGATCAATATGGCAGCGACTTTACTTCCGCCAACATACTGTCAGTTGGTATTGACCGTTCATTAATCATCCACTTTTCAAATTTAGGCTTGCCTGCTAACACTACCATTGGTGTAACCAAGCAACAACACTTCGGTATTTATAGATGTTTTGTTCCTGGAAATTTCCCAATTGTCATCAGTGAACTCCAAGTTCTTGCATTTGGCGTCTTATGCCCTTATAACCTAACTTCTAAAATAATTTGAAACACACTTGCCTGTACGAAGTTACAGAAGTGTACGGTCGTATATACATGCACGCAATGAGAACACGCGCATACATGCATAGATATGTATGTGCATATATCTGTGTGTGTGTTTGCGAGAGAAGAGGTAGAGAGAGTGTGTGTGTATGTGAGAGTATGTATATACATACATATACGAACGTACATGTATGCATATACATATATATGTTTGTGTATATATATGAATGTATGTGCATATTTATATAAATATGTGTGTGTGTGTGTGTGTGTGTTTACACTGAAATAACAGGAGGCAGAGAATGTCAGAGAGAGGTACAGCGGCAGATGACTGAATCAATAATGTTTCTTACAATTAACTGAAAAGTTGTCGGGCCAAATTCGGTCACTTCTGGTGCATTGGTTTGGACCATGCATCTAACCTACCATCAATCCAGTCATCCATCCATCCATCGTTTTTTCACTCCTTTCTTTCTTCTTTCTTTCTTTGTTTCTTCCTTTCTTTCTTTTTTCCATTGTCTCTATGTATAATACTACTACTACTACTAAAAATAAGAAGAAAAGAAGACCAAGAAGAAGAATGAAATATAAATTCTTTTATGTATGTATGAATATATATATGTATATATATATATATATATATATTTTTATATATGTATATATATATATATTTATTTTTATATATATATATATGTATTTATATTTATATTTATTTATATATATATATATTTATATTTATATTTATTTATTTATATGCCTAAACTTTCGTCCGCATTATGAATCACCTCTAGATTTTGTTACCTCTCTATAACCCCATAAAATTATGCTCAACACACACACACAAGCATATAGTATATATATATATATATATATATATATATTATATATGCATGTTACATATATGTATATATTCTTTTTTTTAATTCTTTTATAACTTTCAGTCATTTGACTGCAGCCATGCTGGAGTACCGCCTTTAGTCGAACAAATCGAATCAATCTCACGGCTTATTCTTTGTAAGCCTACTAATTAGCCTATCGATCTCGTTCGCAGGACTGCTAAGTTTAAGGGACATAAACACCACAACATCGATTGTCAAGCGATGGTGGGGAGGCAAATACAAATACACACACATGAATATAGATACATACATACATATATATATATATATATAATAATAAGAGTAAATAATTTCTATAAAGGCTTTTAAAAAAACCCCAATTATTTACTGGTAGAATTCGGTATGTAAATATAGCCGATTACCGGCAGGAACTTCTGTAAAGTTCAGTATATATATTGTATATAAGAAAAGGGACAGGCAAACAGGTTGCTTGACCGCATACCGAAAAAATAGAATAGCAGTCAAGAATGCTTATTTCTATCAAAGTTGGACTCCGGGCATGACAAACCCTGTAATTCACATATGCAAAACAGAAGGAATAGATAACGAAAACGAAGTCTGGCGGTTATCTGTGAACATCATGTTTCTGGATTATAAACATATTGAATATATATTCCATATATTTTGATATATATTTCATATACATTGCATAATAATTTCACATCCTTCTTCACTCACAGGTTTTGGTCTGATCGAGGCTATAGTTGAAGACACTGATCCAAGGAGCCTCGCAGAGAGAATGAACCCGGAACCATGTGGTTTGTTGGGAAGCAAGTTTCCTACCACACAGCCATGCCTGCACCTATATATATATATATATATAATATATATATATATATATATATATTATATATATAAACATATACACATACGTGCATACTTACATAAATACATACACACATATGTTATATACATATATACACACATACATACATGCATACATACGTGCATACATACATGCATACATACATACAATATATATATATAATAGATAGATAGTATAGATAGATAGATAGATAAATAGATAGATATCCATCATATATATATGTATGTGTGTATATATATCTATCTATCTATCTATCTATATATATATATATATATATATATATATATATATATATATATATATATTAAATAAGTTATACGTGGTGTCTGATAAAAGGCATGGGTGCATACAAATGTAGAAAAATAATTTAAAAAAAATAGAAATTACTATTATTATTATTATTATTATTGAGTGACACTGGGGTAAAATATACGAAGTCCAGCATACCCATCATGACTACCCGTCTGATAAGGGTACACCATATGTGCGCATCACAACCATATGTGCGCGACATGGTGATCTCATATCAAGATAAACAGCACATGACCTTGCAGGTGGGGCCCAGTTAGAATTTTCTTCAGGTCGAGTAGCCCATCCTGCTCAAAAGGTCCCTGAATAAGGGTTGCTTTAGGATGTTGAACGAAACACCTATGTTTCCAGAGGTGAATTATTCAAACTCCAAAGAATCCCTCTCAACACATGGCTATGATGCTCCCCCACTACTTCTGCTCGCGATCAGAGATGCACGTATCGTCAGCCACTAAGGGACATGCTCAACTGGTTAAGGTCAAACAACTGACAAGCAAATCTGTGGTATTGAGCAGAATATTTGCTGTAGCCCATCTTTTATACCAAGACAAAACAATGTACATGATAACACTTCCAATCAGTTAAGATCAGAAGCCATGAGAGCCACTGCCTGGTACTGCATCAGGGCATTTATTATTATTATTATGATTATTATTATTGGTGTCTTGACTCTAGATCATTAATTTTTGTAGCTGAGTACTCCCTTTAGCCTTAGATATGATTTCAACAAACGTTCAAGTGCTCGAGACCTTTCTGCTCTTTCCTGTTCCTAAGAAGCAAACTTTCTGTAACAGTTCTACAGGCCATTCCATGCCACTTCCTTTCTCTTTTTATCTATTTCATCACACACATACATTTCCTAATGCACCAATTATCAAAACTTCAATCTTCACAGATTTCGAGCTCCAAATCCTTCCTATCTCACATTTTAAAGGGTTCTATCCTTATCCTCTTTTCACTTTCTTTCTATAGGATCTTAGTACCAAATAGACATGATGGTTTAATCAGTAATATCTGTAATATCTGCCTTGCTATGTTGCAACATATTCGTTGAATGGGAAAATGCCACGAAGCCTTGCATGTTTTCGACTCAAGTTCTCTTTCTGCCCCACGATTGTACCATGTGTTTCCTCCTTCATACCCCAACTTTGGCAAAACTGTCATTGTGAAACTTTTGCAGCTTGAGCATACCTTAATTTTTTATAAATTTCCTGAGTCAACTAGCGACATTCTGCAACAATGTGCGCTAGTGTTTCATCTCAAATTCTACCATCCCTACATTTTGGCGACGTATTCTCCACCTATACATATCTTCAAGTTGTTTGCTTGTATTGCTTGTTATATATAACAATGCTCTATAATACTATTATAATAATGGTCTATGTTTCTATTTGCAATTGTTCCTTTTTCAACGAAGTCTAGGATTTTTTTCTACGCATATCCTCAAAATCGTCCATGCAAAGTTTTCTCTTCAGTCTATTCAACTTGTTCTCTTTGAATTTCAATATTGTCCTTTTAATCTTTTCCAGTCTTGATAATTTGTTTCTTACTCACTGTCGTTAGTAACTTTCGTATGTTGTTCTGCAACTATTCAACCAAGCTGTTTCGCTCCATCTGCGCACTCTCTTCCATATCAATTAAGCCATTTACTCTGGTCTCCCTTCAAGTACAACTTGTTGATATCAGCTTTCGGTTGGTGATCTCCATACATATTAAACAACTTTCTACTTTTTTCTGTCAAGTTTCTGCTTTTCGCCTTTTGTTCAATCCACTATTCCATCTTCGTATCTGATATACTGCTTCAATAACATTTCGCGAATTCATCCTTGACTGTAATATTTTCCCTCACTTTATTTGTATACTCCCTACTCCCATCACCTCTTCATGATACATTTCATCTGCCTTCAGTGTCTTTTCTTCACTGATATCACCGTTTGCACATTCAACATTTCAATCCCTGAATTCCTTCAAATCTTTCTCTTTTCCTTATCAAATTAGTTCATTTTGAAGCCCGAATTACACTCCTGCATCATTTAAGAAAATGTGTACGTAATTTATAAGACATTCCGGCTGCTTCTCATTATCGCATTAAACATTACATGATCCATGAATAATTGTTTCTGACTATACTCATTTCTCAAACCATTAGCCTTTTTCACTTTTCCTAATATTAAACTAAACAGTATCACGGCCATTACAATTAGAAATAGTGATAAGCTATTACTGTGGAATATATATGTCCTTTCTCAAGTTCTTTTCTTCCAATCAAGTCAGTGGTCTAATGTTTCTAACTTTCATTGACCAGTTTCTCCATATTTCTGACACTTCAAACATACTCATTGTTTTACAGATCCATCCGTGCGGTTTCATGTCATATGCTTTTTATAATCCAACCATGCTACATTCAACTACGACGATCTAGGTCTGAAATTTCTGATTACTATTCCTTCAGCTAACAACTGGTTTTTAATTGCTCTATTTTACTTCCTTCTCCCTTTCTGTTCCACAGTAAAAAGTTTATTGCTTTACAGATGAACATATAACTTCTTCCGCCAAAGCACCAGTGACAAAATGGTTATAAGTCAAAAACTTGACACCAATTTATCTTTCATGGAGTCTTTAAGGCAAAACAATTTTCGCAACTTTTCATCCAAGTAGGAACATGTTATATCTGCAGAAAATGGTCAAGGTGTGCTGAAGACCTTTCATGCAAGTTTGTAAAATTCTTAGGCCGATAAATTCACACTCCATCCGGGCATAGCTTTTTCCTATTTGGTATTCTATTCAACTTCAGCGTCACCGAGTAAAAATCAATTCAGATGTTCCTTTATTTCGGCACATTAGCCAGTTATCTCTGTACCTGTGATAGCCACTCTGCCCTTATTTCATTATGTCTCACCGGACTATTCCAAAGTTCTCACCTAAACACTTTACTTTCGTCTGCATCATGAATCACCTCCTGATTTTGTTACCTTTCTATAACCTCTTAAAGTTATGTTCAGTTCGATTGAAACAATCTAATCTGTTGAAAATCTTTACGTCTAACATAATTTCTTTTCAATTTTGTCTTTAACGCTACCCACCTTTGTATCAGTTCTTCAAATACAAGTTTGCTTTCCCCTCCCTTCTAGCATGTGCTGTCCATTCAATTTTCTGTGTAATGCCTCGTCATTGAATTCCTCTTTCATTATCATAATTAAATGCTGTGGTTCTTTTCGTGTCTTTTCCAACTTCATTTGTATTCCCTTCCTCTAATTTGGTTCTTTCTGTTTTTCTTTTTTCCTTTACCTTACTCCATTCAACTGTCTTTCGCTTGCATCCTATTATGTCAGCTACAACATTAGCGACGGATATGATTAGCTAGTTTCTTTCAATGATGTTCTCCTTTCAACTAGGCTCCAAATGCCATTTATTTTACTTGTGGCACTCCTTATATTTCCTCTGTCCATAGCCTCTTTTATCAAAAAATATCAGCTGGAATTAAGTATAAACCCATATTGAAAATTAAAGATGTACCCCTACTGTTGTAAGAATCAAATGTAGATCAATACAAAAATTACAGATTTATCTCCCATCTACTGTAAAATACCTTGGTTTCCAATTATTCTCTTTAGAAAACAAAATGTCTAATTCAGAAATTCATCCAAAATTGATAATTTGAAAAGCGATAACGAAACCGGTTATTATGTTGGAAGAAAAAATTCTTATTTTGTACATTATTGTATAATACTTTTACTATAGTGATTCTAATATATTCTTTAGTCTTGTGAAACAAATCTGTGTTTTTTCATCTTATTTCTTTAGGTATATATATATATATATATATATATATATATATATATATATATATATATATATACAAAGAGAAAGTGAGTGGAAGAGAAAGAGAGAGAGAGAGTGAGGGAGAGAGAGATGAGTGTTTTATTATAATGCGTAAGTATGCATGTAGTGATACTCTGGAGGAAATAAAGATGATGTTATTTTATTTTGAATCCCACCTCTCCGATATAATCCGTGCTGATGCGTCTAAATTCTTCGAGGTCATGTTAACTCAATGAATATTTCGTCTCAGCATTCCGTATAACTACTTAGTTATTATCACTCCATCCACATGTGCTATTTGAACTATATTATATTTGTAATCTCTATGTCTATATCAAGTTAGCTAAATATTTATTTCTGCGACAATGCAGCAGATAGTAAAATCCTTCCTTCTGGAGATTTATTTAATAATCCGAGATTAGGCAAGATATGTGATAGTGAAAGACCAAGATTTGCCTATTAAGCTAAAAAGTAATGTTCAGGTTTCTAGTAGTTCATTGCCTTTTTACTGATATATTTATTTACAACACCATGCAACACAAAATGTCAAATTTGGAATAAATCCATAATGTAACACAACCTCTTTTACAGATAATAAAGGTAAACGTAAGGGAACCTTTTTATATCCAAAGAAGGGGGCATATTTTTTTCATGTGGGTCTAATAGAAGGAGACTCAACGGAGGTAGGCTAGCTAACTTATCTGTAGGGATTTTCTCCAAAGGTGGCTATTGATTTCAATAATAGAAATGAAACCAAATTTCTTTTTAACTGCTAACTACATTTTACAAATTGTCACTTTAGGTATCGTAGTGTTATAGAACTATATCTAAAACAAAATGAATGAGACGCTTTTTCTTATGGGTCATCTGAATCCGGGCTAACTTCGAACTGATCAGCAACATGGAGACACTTGAAACGGCCGTAATGCACTGATAACTGGACATCCTTGTTACATATTTGCTTATTATTCACTTAACTTCGAGTTGTGTACGTATATGTATACTTACACCTCGAAGTTGAAGGGTGATAGATAATAGCAGACATGAACATAACAGACTTGATAGTAGTAGTAGGATTACTATTAATACTAATAATATTAATAATAACAATAATAACAATATGACTATCAATACTACTAATATTATTAGTAGCAATTCTCCTAGTTGCAATTGTAGAGATAGGTCCCACTGTCCGTTATTGGGCCGATGTCTTACCCAGAACGTAATTTATAAATGTACAATCATAACTATAATTGGTAACTATATATATTGGATGCTCGATTAATATTTTTAAAAAACGACCTTATAATCATTTTCCTCTTTTAGACTAAAGCATAAGGCTTATTGTACATCATTATCTAGTAAGATTTGGGAACTGAAGGAAAACGGTATTGAGTTTAGCCTTAAATGGGAAATAATAAGGGAAGCGCAGCCTTATAGAAATTGTAGATACGGGTGTGAGCTGCGCTCTATGGAAACATGAGATATTTAGGCATAAAGACAAGAGCAACCTGATTAACAATAGATTAGACCTTAAGGTATCATGCGTACACAGTGTCACCCGTACTTTTAAATACTTTTAAATATTTTCGAAATTAGCGTTTTATAGGTGTTGTGCTTGAACTGAATTGATGGAAACTAATCAAAAAATATTTTAGTGTTGAATCTAATTATTCGTACCCTTAGTTTTATATATATATATATATATATATATATAATACGTCAGGTGATATTCAGTTACCTGAAGAATTAAAGTACATTGCATATAATATAAGCTATATAGTATAGTAAGTTAGTGTGCTACATGGAGTTAGTATACTATCCTATGAATATTCCTGCCTAGTTAGTCTAACTTCTACATGGTTTTAGTAATTAATCTATTTATCCCTAACTAAAGTGTTCCAACCCCCTGATCATATTATTATTTTTATAAAGGCCTTTATGTAAGGAGTCCTCCTAATTAAGTACCCCTAACAAATAATATTATCATGTATGTATTAACACTGGAAACATTTAAAAATTATATTATACACCTCATTAATATATCGTTAGCATGTTCTATCGCCTCAATATTCTTTTAGGAGATATCAGTGATCAGTCTTTATAGATACCACCAAATAAATAATTTAGTAAAATGATTGAATCATTAAACAAATTCTATATAATCTTCTCTTTTCTGTTGATGATAACAAGGTATATATACTTCATCATGATTTAGTGATTAAACTATTTATTCCTTTCTGTGATGTTCTACCCTACTGATCACAATTATTTTTATAATAGCCTTTATGTAAGTAAACCTAATGTTTGTATCCCTATAAATTTATATTAGCTTACATATACCAGCACCGGTAACTTCACAGTCTATAATATACCGCTTAGATTATAATTAATATATAGTTAGCATGTTCTATAGTCCCCTTTAGTAAATGCCAGTGATCAGGCTTCTTAGATACCACCTAATAAATAAATAATTAAGTATGAATGAGTATTAAACTAATTCTATGTAATTTTTTCTCTCTCTCTATTGTTGAAAACCTTGGTATATATTCAAAATTATTCAAAGTTTATCTTTATGGTTATAATATTATTCGATAACCCTAAATTTTGTCTTTATACAATATAACAATATTGTTTAAACCATACACCCCATGATAAAATTCCCCCTGTGTTATCATCATTGATTTTATTAGCGTCTTGCCCCTTTAACTGGTAATGAACATCTTGATTTAAGGTCTTCCTTTACCAGTTACATTACACTACTTCAAAATAATCTTGATAAGTTTTACGACTTGTCACTATGATTCTGTCAACTTGCCACTATGATTCTGTCAACTCCCTCGTGCCCTTTTCTAATAGACATTCCTCTCTAGTCTTAGATTTTAATATACAACGATTTCATAAACACGACTATAAATATAAACCGATCCAAAAATCAGTGACAAGCTAGGATCCTAACGCGTTTTTTTCCTGATGTCTTAGAAACTTCTAAGCATGGATTTTGTCTGTCTTCTTACCTTCTTAGAGGATTTAAGTAAAATTATACAAATGTGTCCCACTGATTAAATTAAATTTATTCTATTTATTTATTGATGAAGCTGGCGATAGCCCTGCTTTTAAACTGATGTAATTATTGCATTGTTCAATTAAATGGAGCCGCTTGAAACGGTCGTACTGCATCACCTCTGGTTTTCCTGTTGCTTATTTTGATATACATACATACATACACACACACACGCATACATACATACATACATACATACATACATATATACATACATATATATATATATACATATATATATATATATACACACACACACGCATATATATATATATATATATATATATAATATATATATATATATATATATATATATATGCATGTGTGTAAACAATCAAGTTACTTTATGTTTTTATAGCATATAATCAAAGCACAATACAACAAAATATTCTTTCAAAAGACAGCTGAGATAATGACTTTGCAGAAAAAAAAACTAGTGGAATAGAACATCATTTTTATGATAGATAACGGAAGTCATAATAATTTTGAACTTTGAGAGAGAAAGTTGTGACATGGAAAAAAAAAAGCAAAGAAAAATGAGAAAAATTATGAAATAGATTGATAATAGCTCGTTTAAAAGAGGTTTGTTTACCGTCTGTAGTTTTACTGTAGTTCCTGAAGAGATGTCTTTTGTATTTTATTTTTACCAATTTTACATTGATGATCTGTAGGTGTACGCTGAGAATGAAGCACTTCTTGTGTGTTCTTTACATCACATTGTCCAATTTGTATCAGGTGCAGCGTTTTTTGCTATATATCAACGAATAGACAAATAGCCAGTCAAGTGCCGCCAGAGTGTTGCAATTCACTTTATGTTTTCGCCTGGACATATTTCTTGCTGGAATGTAATGCACATTTGTCTAACTTGCATAATTCAGGCAGCAATTACGTATAAACTCCATTAAATTATTTCACCTAAAAACAATCTTTTTTATTGTGTTGCATCATTGGGTTCAGCATTAACGAATGTATACAATCTGCTGAGTTTCATGTTAAATTCTCCAATCCTCTTCATTTGTCTGCAGTTTGTTCTGGTTCTTTGGTTTCAATCAGCATATTCGTGAGTCATAGCTAATGTTTACCAGGCACCCTGTTTTAAATCAATCAAACTTATTAGTTTGTTATATTTTGTTAATGTTTTCAGTCATTAGACTGTATTCACTCTGAGATACAGCATTTAAGTATTTATTTCAAAATTCTTGTAAAATGAAAAAAAAAAAAGTATCTTTCCTAAGAGGAGAGGAATATCGAACAATATTTCTGCTCGAATGTATTAATTTCATACATATCTGATGTAAACAATCATATAAGACAAACTTGGAATAGTTTCCATTTATGATATATAACTCAAACAATTACTTGTCGACCCGAGGCTATAGTAGAATAGATTTACATACGTTGGTGGGCAGTGGGGTCGAACTTGTAATACCGTGTTTGCAAAGGAAACATTAGGATCACACTTCAACGTTTGAGCACGTAGG
>NC_043003.1:33351900-33363139 GCF_006345805.1 Octopus sinensis
ACATTCGATCCTTCTTCGAAGAAATCTAATGCTCGTAGCTTAGTTTTTCCTTGGGGCTGGCCGGATCGGAGCGATCTCAAGATTAATCAGCCGAAATTGCTAGGATGATCCGGTTCTTGACTGAAGATTGAAGGCTTCGAATGTCCCTTCGTGTTTTTTGTATCGTCTTCTAAATGTTTTACGTTCTTGTCCCAGTTTGTATTGTTCTACATATATAATATGTATATATATATATGTATATATATATGTATATATATATATATACATATCATATGTTTTCTTCTCGTCCTGTCTTTTAGTTTTTTTATTTGAGTTGTTTTTACTGTCTTGTTTTGTTTTTAACCTCCTGTTCATGTTACCAATTTTACCCCTTCGCAAAAAATCCCATTTTTCATTTAATTTGCTTTGCAGGAAGGACTGTTTCACTAAAGTCGCGTCTTGCCGTTAACTTCGAAAAGTGGAGTAGCCGAAACAGGGGCAACTAAAGAAGGGGAATATTCCTTGTGTTGTATATCTTGTACTCTGTCTTTTCGTTGTTTGAAAAAAAGGCCGTTTCCATGTTTTGTTTTTATGTTTTCGTTTCTCATTGTGTTCAAGTTTTTTTGGTGTCCTATACCCATATATGCGTGTATATATACATATAGATGTAGGTATGTACATATATGTATGTATATATGCATATGTTTTATATATTATTTTGTTAGTTTATGTATATATATATAATATATATATATATATATATATATGTATATATATATATATATAGATGTAAATATATGTATACAGGTATACGTACATATATATAGTTATATATTCTTTTATTTTTTTATTCTTTTACTTGTCTCAGTCATTTAACTGCGACCATGCTGGAGCACAGCCTTTAGTCGAGCACATCGACCAAAGGACTTATTCTTTGTAAGCCTAGTACTTATTCTATCGGTCTCTTTTGCCGAACCGCTAATGTACGGAGACGTAAACACACCAGCATCGATCGGTTGTCAAAAACGTTAAGAATAAACCCTGTTCTATGTGGCGCATTCTACCAGTATCCGAAGTTTCAAAGTGTTTAGTTAAAAAAAAATTAATTAAAAAATCTGGCCGTCAAATTGAATAGATCCCAACATTTTTTTTCTTCCCATTCGGGGGTCAGTATAATTCTTTTTTGTCTAACTTCCTTCATTCTCTCTCTCTCTCTCTCTCTCTCTCTCTCTCTCTCTTTCTCTCTCTCCCTCTCTCTTTTTCTCCTTTTCTGCTGATTGTTTTCAACCATCACTATCACCAGTAACACCACCATCGCCACCACAGCTGCCATACACGCACCATTCAGACTCACGCCACCACCATCAATACCTTTGACTTCACCACCGTCCCCTCCATCACCATCACCACTGTCTTTCACATCCCTTTCCATCACTGTAATGCTTGACTGCCTCAGCTACTACCACCTATTTCTTTATTACCCACAAGGGGCTAAACATAGAGGGGACAAACAAGGACAGACATAGGTATTAAGTCGATTACATCGACCCTAGTGCGTAACTGGTACTTAATTTATCGACCCCGAAAGGATGAAAGGCAAAGTCGACCTCGGCGGAATTTGAACTCACAACGTAACGCAGACGAAATACCGCTAAGCATTTCGCCCGGCGCGCTAACGTTTCTGCCAGCTCGCCGCTCAGCTACTACCACCGCCAACACCAAAATTACCGTCGCTTCCACCTCTATCACAACTACAGCTCATACTATTACTATTAATCCATTACCATCTCAACTGTCAATCTCCTACCGCCCTCACCTTTTCTATACCTGCTATTACTTTCACGCCAGCAAGAGAAGTAGAAGATACACTGAATAGTGACACACTGACACACAGAAATTCTATTTGGCATTTGTTATTATAGATATATTTACACACACACATACACAGAGAAAATGGATATTGACAGCAGTATGCAAGTTTTTACCAAAATGGAAAACTTTAATTATCACTAAATATGACTAGCGTTTTAGAAGCACCTACATTGCTTACATACACATACAGACACACAGACGCTTATATATATGTATATATATATATATCAAAATGTAACCGCGTGTGTACCGATGGCGATTTTTCCCCTCCGTCTTCCCTTCTCTGGATCTTTCCTTTTCCTACGTTTCTGACGAAGAGCTCCGCTCGAAACGTAACCCCCCCCGCTTCTTCTCTTCCTTCCTTAGCGTCCAATAATGCTATATTTGTACCACGTCCTCGCGTTGTTGCGTTTTCTCTTTGTGTTTTCATGTTTGGATTAACTTTATATATATATAAATATATATATATGCTCAAACACACACATATACGCAGATAGAAAGGAAAGCTGAAGAAAAGGAGACAGAGAAATGAGAGAGAGGGGGAGAGAGATACAAAGTGAGAGAAAGGCTTACTCAGAGTAGGAGACCCGCATGCAGAACATTTCAGGGATCTCTAAGACTCCTTGGAATGTAAGAAAAGTTATCTCTAGACCGGAGAGCTAGCTTAAAATTTCCAACTGTGTGCAGTACACTAAAGGAAGCCAGGGGTAGTTAAATCAATCTCTTTTGATCAATCATAGCCTATGCTTGAATATACTTGTCCAAGGTGATATGCATCAAATTGCTTGTTTCTAAAATCAACGCCCTAATGATATGCAATTCCAGTTCATATATAGATAAGTAGGGTTTTTCTACGCTCTTTAGCCCTATATAAATATTTTGTAGTTGTAAAAGTACAGATCAGTTTTCATCGAGTAACTTTCTAAGCGAAAGCACTCTAGCTAGAGTTGTCTCGTTTTTTGTGAGGCTTAGTTGACTACATTATATATGATGCCCGTTTACTGTCGTCGAGACAATAAACCATCAGATCCCAGGGCTCATTCTTTGTAAGCCTAGTACTTATTCTATCGGTCTCTTTTGATACATAAATTTATGCATAAATATAATCGACGGGATTTTTTCAGTTTACGTTTACCAAATCCATTCACAAAGCCTTGGTGAACTCAAGGCTATAGTAGAAGTGACTTGTCGATGTGCCACACAGTGGGATCGAAACCGGAACCAAATGGTAATTTAGGTGAGCATCTGGCAAAAAATAATTTAGGAATCCCTGTTTAAATTTCTCCGTACACTTATCCGTTTCATCTTTTAAGGTCAATAAAAATTAACAGACAGTCACTGACTCGACTTTAGCGCATTGCTCTCTTCCTTAAATTCTTATGCGCTTCTGAGCGAACAAGACTTTATTTGCTAAATTAGAAATTTTAATACATGCTCGCGCGCGTGTGTGTTCTATCAAGAGCGATGGATTGTCAAAAAGAGGAGAGTGGTTGAAATTACAACGGGGTCAACATGCAATTTCATTCTTCCGATGAATATATAATATCACGTGATCACGTGACTGACCAGACCATCAGATGTTGTTACACATCGCTGGTCACAATGCGTTCGCATTGTTTTAGCCTTCAAATGATGCCACCCCGCTGGCTAAGCGAGCAGGCCAACAGAAGAAAGAGTGGGAGAAAGAGTGGTGAAAGAGTACAGCAGGGATCACCACCCCTGCCGGAGCCTCGTGGATCTTTTTAGGTGTTTTCGCTCAATAAACACACACAACGCCCGGTCTGGGAATCGAAACCGCGATCCTGCGACCGCGAGTCCGCTGCCCTAACCACTAGGCCATTGCGCCTCCACGAATATATAATATGTACCTGTCAAATATTGGGATCGATTAAATAGATTACACCCTGGTAAAAAATCAATATATGTACTGCTGTAGCAGACATCCAATCTTGTCATTTCTCAATGTTGTAGGTATATATTGTTTTTTGAATTAGTGATCGATTCTGTAATTTAGAACTAATAGAGGGAAAAAATGTAATTTTCAAATGATAATCAAGCCAGATATGTGAGCAACGAAAATAATTTTCTATAATAGATTTTAGAAAACTTTGAATTATTTATTAGAATTTCATGTCAACATAACTTTGTTTCAATAAAAGGAATTAAATTCAATACAAAGTATTGTTATATTGATTAGTTAGTTAGGCCTGATTGTATGGTTAAAATTGTCGCTTAACGACTACAAGCTTCCAGTTTGATCACACTGTTGGCACCCTAGGAAAACTTTCTCAAAAGAGCATCGCGATTGGAGTCTAGTAGACAGAGACTGTGTGGGAGACGATCGTTCAAATCTCTCCGAAGTTAACTTAGGATACCGGATTTTTTATATTCCGAGGGCCAAACAAGTGCGGGGGCAAAAAGAGAGAGCGGGAGAGAGAGAGAGGGAGAGAGAGAGAAAGAGAGAGATATTTTTTATTCTTCAAAATTTCTATAACAAGTATACGATACATAAAAGAATCCACCAAATCGTCGAACAAACGCCCCACAAGAAAAGGGAGTAATAAAAATTTGTTCAACAAAAATACTAGGCTCAGGAGTGGCTGTGCGGTAAGTAGCTTCATTACCAATCACGTGGTTCCAGGTTTAGTCCCACTGTGTGGTACCTTGAGCAAGTCTCTTCTAGCCCTGGGCCGACCAAAGCCTTGTGAGTGGATTTGGTAGACGGAAACTTAAAGATTCCTGTCGTATATATATATATATATATATATATATAATATATATATATATAGGTATGTATGTATAAAAATATATATAAAAATGCAAAATGGGACAAGAACGCAAAACATTCAAATAGACGACGCAAAAGACGGACGGGTCATTCGAAGCCTCTAATCTTCAGTCAAGAACCGGATCATCCTCGCAATTACGGCTGATTAATCTTGCGATCGCTCCGATCCGGCCGGCCCCAAGGAAAAACTAAGCTACGAGCATTAGATTTCTTTGAATATGTGTGTGTGTGTGTGTGTGTGTGTGTGTGTGTGTGTGTGTGTCTGTGTGTCTGTGCTTGTCCCCCCACCATCGCTTGACATCCAATGTTGGTGTGTTCACGTCCCCGGTTTAGTCCCACTGTGTGGTACCTTGAGCAAGTCTCTTCTATTATAGCCCTGGCCGACCAAAGCCTTGTGAGTGGATTTGGTAGACGGAAACTTAAAGATTCCTGTCGTATATTATATATATATATATATATATATATATATAGGTAGGTATGTATAAAAAATATATATAAAAATGCAAAATGGGACAAGAACGCAAAACATTCAAATAGACGACGCAAAAAACGGACGGGTCATTCGAAGCCTCTAATCTTCAGTCAAGAACCGGATCATCCTCGCAATTACGGCTGATTAATCTTGCGATCTCTCCGATCCGGCCGGCCCCAAGGAAAAACTAAGCTACGAGCATTAGATTTCTTGGAATATGTGTGTGTGTGTGTGTGTGTGTGTGTGTGTCTGTGTGTCTGTGCTTGTCCCCCCACCATCGCTTGACATCCAATGTTGGTGTGTTCACGTCCCCGTAACTTAGCGGTTCGGCTTAAGAGACCGATAAGATAAGTACTAAACTTACATAGAATAAGTCCTGGGGTCGATTTGTTCGACTAAAGGCGGTGCTCCACCATGGCTCCAGACAAATGACTGAAACAAATAAACAAAAGAACAAAATAACGCAAAAATACACACATAGTGACATACCTTTTCTAGTGACACTACCGACATTGAACTATCACTTACACTGTTGTATATGATAAACAAAATTAAGGTTAAATTTCTGCGAATTTACTTCTCTCCTAAAATGATGAGCAGTAAGAGAGTTCTTGGATTTGCATACCTTATGCAGTTAGATTGGATAAACTAATTACTGGACGCGAATATGATATAATGAACAGCAAAAGTGCTTGTATTAATTAGTAGTTATTTTTACAGTGACGTGAGTGAAAATGGTTCACTGCCTAACATTAATCAGATTCTGGAAACTCAAAGAGAAGACAACTCGGATACTTCAACTAAAGCAAGGTTTCTTAACAAAATATGGAACTTAAAACAAAGTAATAGTCACGGAAGGCAAGAAAAGAACAAAATTGCTTGGAAGCCCATGCGAAGGTATTTTGGACACTGGTATTTAGTAGAAAACGAACCGTATATTTCCTCCGTTCGCGGAGCACAAATTCTTAGCTAGTTGATCCAATATAGTACCAATCCCACAGGAAGTCGATTCCACTTGTTTCACAAACACAACGCCTGTTTCTAAATTTAAATCTATACTACACGAAGCAATTAAATACGCCTAAAACAATACCTATATGAAAAACTCAGATAGTACTGTAACATAACAGTGTTAGTTGATAATGAAGAAGAATGATGAGCCATTCGACGTAAGTATGTAGTCTAACGATTCCGCATAAACCACTGTTTTTATCTCCCAACACTACCTTCATGACAATCTCCCGGAAATGGCATATGCTGTATTAAAAAATGTTGGGCTTTTTCCTTTGGTTCGGAAGGCTAACTTTCAGCTTCGAATTTTTAAAAATGAAGGGTTTTCAATCAATATAGACACTACAAGCCTTCCTACCTCGCAGTTGTGAACAGCTCAGTGTCGAGTGAGCTGATTAGCTTCTATGTTATAAGCATATGTAAGCACTCTAACCAGCATATCGAGTTCCATGTCAAATCATTTTTAAACAACTTAAAGCATATTGTATATATACACAAACAACACACAATCACATACATACGCCCAGAAACACACACACACACACACTCACACACAAAATAGGAAATTGGAAATTTCTTGGGATTGTTCCTTCACCACTACACGTGTTTCATTTACTTGTAAGAACTCAGACCACATATTGGATTGTAATGATGGAATAAGCAGATGCGCTTCAAGAGGAAACAGCTGGGATTTACCTGAGATACCTACACTATATATGTGTGTGTGTGTGTGTGTGTGTGTGTGTGTGTGTGTGTGCGAGTGTGTGTGTGTGAGTGTGTGCGTGTGCATGTGTGTGTGTGTGTGTGTGTGTATTGCAATTCTTATACTAATACGACGGGCATCTTCGCAGATTCTATCTAAGAATGTTCGCTACCGCAAACAATGGTCAGTAAGCTCGAGGTCACAGTAGAGACTACTTGCCAATATGCCAACTTGTCAATTTCCCAACTTGCTACACTGTGAACTGCCTCTATTTGATCATAATAATCTCGTTAAAATTTTCTGACACAAATAGGACACACATTAAAGCGAATCGTAAGCGAATATAAAATGGATATTAATCTTTGACCGACTATTTGGCTAATAAAATGGCAATTATTATCAATTTAATTTATTCAAATAAATGAAGTAATAATATTGCCTTTTAATCCTATAGCCTAGGTTCAGTTAGAAAACATTTTTTTTAGCATTAAATTTATATTAAATTTGAAAAATTAATCTGGTCTCCCACAATATCTATTTCAGATATAATAATTCTGTGGTTGTACATTTAACGACTGCGCAGAATTTTGCTAACTAAAAGGAAAACTGCTAAAAGGATTTATTCTTTTCTTTAATTAATGCTTTATGTGCGTACGCTTATGTGTGTTTGTACATTAGAGTGTGTGTGTGTATGTGTGTTGGATTCTCGTATTGTATATGGTTGTATGTGACTTGGAGATATCTCCTAGTAAAATCTTAGGTTCTGACGTAGAGAAACTTTGGAAATGCGTGTAACTGAATCAACTCACGAAACAACTGAGCGTCGTAGTGAATTTATTTCTCGCAAGCGGCAAGTCCATAGTAAAGCTCATGTTGCAATTTTAGTACACACACACACACTCAAAAGCATATACACAAACGTATATATAAAGCCAAATACATGAATATGTGTATATGTGCATGTATACCTAAAAGTTTATGTCTCTCTCTCTCTCTCTCTCTCTCTCTATATATATAATATAATATTATAATATATATTATGTATACACACACACACGCACCACACACACACTCAAAAGCATATACACAAACGTATATTGTTTATGAAGTCAAATACATGAATACGTGTATATGTGGCATGTATACCAAAATGTTTATCTCTCTCTCTATATATATATATATGTATATATATTATGTATATATATTATATATATGATATATATATATAGTATATTATATACAACCACACACACACACACATATATATATATATATAATATATATATATATATATATAAGTAACCAACCAAGGAAAAGAACTCCTTCAAGAGGTGTGTAAAGCATCCAATTCACTGGTGAGTCGGTTGAATACTACATAAATATGGGTGTAATGTGAATTACAAACAATAAATTAAATAGAGAGATACACCTGACAATCCAATAATATACTATGAATATAATATAATATGATATAGCATAAACAATTAATTAAACGACCTAAAAACCAACATTTTCTTACGACTTATATAGATTTTTTCATATATAAACAATTCATGTCCCTAATATATAAGTCACATCAGGGCGGGGTGTGTAGATAAACGAAATTCCTTGTGAAATAATTGCCTATGTATTATGAGCGTGGGCATTAGTCATTCAACTACATATCAATTACATTAAAAATTTAAAAGACAACAAAATTATAACGGACAAAATAATTAAGTAAGTAGAATCTTCAACTATCGAAATATATATCTATATATCTCAAATAGTATCAGTCCAAACACGTTTATGTCTAAGACAATCTTTCGCTATTGTAATAACATACAACGATAATATATATGTATATAATTAAGTATCAGGGTCTTACTTAACCTATAAACTGTAATAAAACATGCAAAAAGATATAATGATAATTATATTTTTAATATATAATGACACTTCTATTCATTTAAATTATTGATATAGAAATGTTGTTTAAAATAACTAATAAAAGTGTTCTGTATTCATTGTTTATCGAAGGGAGAATTCCGTAATAAATATGAAGAGAAATTTAGAGCTACAAACACTATTACAAAAATACCCCATACTTCTAAAAAACTACTAATATTGTGGCTTCGAATTCCACGCGTACGGGAAAGGCTACTTTTTTTTCTCTCGAGGGCTTATATGCCCCATTATTAGACTATTTTCATCAGTCATTTCCACGGTGATCGCTCTAAGCTTTAAGCTTATATAAACATACCATTATTATTTTTTACAGAATTGTAAAACTCGATACTGCTTAACAAAACCATTCACACCGAAATATATATATATATACATATATACACATATAGATATACATATATAAACAAACATATATACGAAGGCAGTATTTTATATACAGGTCGTAATCAGTGTTTTAAATTCCCATCTAGACATGATGACAATAGTAAATATAATTGCCATTTAACATGCGCGTGCGTGGTTGTATCTGAATGCGCCTGAAAGTGGGCGAGTCAACACAAATATATCCCGAATACAAATGCACACACACACACAAATTCGCTCAATAGGACATTGGCAGATTTTGTATGGCGACTGAAGGAGGATAAAACGAAATACAGCATTAATTGGCCATAGTAAGGTATGCGAAACCATACAATATAATTTCCAGGAGATGCCGTCTCTGTTCAGAAGAATCCCTGTCTATTCTGTGGACTAACGAGAAGATAATTAATAGAATTTATGAACGACTATCTACACGCATATAAATATACTTTCGCACAATGCAGTGAGAATGAATTTTGAGTAACCGTTAACTTAACTTAATTTACTTTAAGGTATGGATGACTTAAGTTTACTTTTAACCTCTCCATTCTTATAAACACCGAGTTGATAAATAACTTGCTTCGTGATCATGAGTGCACCAAACCTCACGTGTGCGGATGCTCACATTTTTGCGGATGCTTGAACGAGCGAGTGTACTCGCGCCAAGCAGCCTGCTCGAGAGCGTTTACACATCCATACCTGTTAACGGTTATTTCTAATACTCTTTTCGCTGGATTGCGTGTTCGTTTCTCCTTTTGTCGTCTGTTATTATTATTTTTCATCTTCTATATAAATGAAGATATTTCACCCGTCTGGCCGCTTTTCTCTCTACAAAACAGATGATTACATTGCGGAACAGTCATTTTAACGAGTTGTATTTATTTATCACCCGAAGAGGTATATCTGCACTACTGGATGCTCCTGAACCAGTTGTTGAGTGTCTCACCCAAAAGGAATCGATGCTAGATGTGTCGAAACAACTGTCGTGATTAATAATAAATTCTCGTATATTCCATCTTCTGTCTTACGACGTGTTTCTTTCAGTTTCAGTCTAACAAATTCACTCACAAGGCTTTGGTCGACCCGAGGCTATAGTAGAAGACATTTGCGCAAGGTGCCACGCAGTGGGACTGAACCCGAAACCATGTGGTTGGAAACTATATATTTGTGTGTGTGTATGTGTGTGTGTGTGTGTGTACGTGCGCGCATTTGTATTCGGGATATATTCGTATGTTGATGCACCTACTTTCCGATGCACTCAGATACACCCACGCATGCGCATATTAAATGGTAAATGTATTTACTATTGTCATCATGTCTAGATGGGAATTCAAAACACTACTTACGGCCTATATATAAGATATTGCCTTCGTATACGTGTTTGTTTTATGATAGTAAAAATATATTAGATATACAGAGATTATTAGACATACAGAGTTTATTGTATGTTGTCATACATAAGTGAAAATAAATATAGGCGATTAGTCCAATCTAATAATACATGTAACATTATGAATATATGGATATGATCACGTATAGGAATGCGTGGGTGCCTATATGTGAGTGTGTGTGCGTATGTGCGTGTGCGCGTGTTTGTGTGGGTGTGTATGTATATTCATGTATGTATGTATGTATGTATGTATATATGTATGTATGTTTGTATGCATGTATGTAAGCATGTATGCATGTATGTTTGTTTGTTTGCTTTTTTGTATGTATGTATGTATTGGTTTGTTTCTACATATGTATGAATCCATGCATATGCATATCGAGTTTCGGGAATTCTACACTCTTTACTGTAGGAAAGTACTCAGATGCAGAAGTAAAGTGCAAAATGAGAATATCAAACTGTAAATTCCATTCCTGTATATACAATTCCGTGAGACAAGTAGAAGTATCCATCAGCTATATGTGTGAAACAGCGACTGCTATTTTGACATAGTCAACATTTTTTCTTGCATTTTCTGCTTTCTAAGACTTCAGTTTTAATTTTGACTTCAGTTCCTTAGCCTCTGTCTTCTACAAAATATTGGCATCCTTTCTGTCTCGGGAGACAATGGAGTTGCACATGTTTACTTTTTTTTTTTTTTTTTTGTAGTCTAGT
>NC_043003.1:33363239-33368239 GCF_006345805.1 Octopus sinensis
AGTAATACACGTGCATTTACATGCACACAGAGATACACACACACACGCACATTATTTTGTGTATGAGTCTGGTTGGGAAGCACAGATATTACTTAGAAGTCACACCTGCACCCATACCTACACACGGGTGTTATCGTGATCGTGTTTATTCCACCCAAGCCCAACCAATGACAAACAGTGTTCTTTTGTTTGCTTCCCCGTAATTTAACAGTTCTGCAAAAAAGAGAATAAAATACTTTTTCATTATTAGTTTCACCTCTAGAGCTGCGGCCATGCTGGGGGCGCAGTTGTTATTTTAAAATTTGCTACAATTCAACAGCAGTGCCCCAGCTTGGTTGCAGCTCTAGAGGTGAAACTAGTAAAGAAAAAAGTATTCTCTTCTCATTTGCAGACCTGCTAAATTACAGATATGCAAACAGAAGGACACTATTTGTCATTCGTTGGGCGTAGGTAGGGTAAACACAATCACGATAACACACATGTATACATATATATTTCTTTACTATCCACAAGGGGCTTAACATAGAGGGAACAAACGAGGACAGATAAAGGGATTAAGTTGATTACATCGACCCCAGTGCGAAACTTGTACTTTATTTATCGACCCCGAAAGGATGAAAGGCAAATATTGGCGCAAATGTGCTTTCGGAGCCAGATCTTTGCTTCGAAGCCACACGTTTCCGGGTTCAGTTCTCCTATGTCACACATTGAAAAAGTGCCACCCATCTACTGGAGTCGTTCAAAGAACTGTGAGTGGATTTGATAGGTGGAAACTGCATGAAGCCCGTTGAATATATATATATATATATATGTATATGCATGTGTGTGTGTGTGTGTGTGTGTGTGTGTGTGTTTGTGTGGCTGTTTCTGTATATTTCTGTAAGTGGGTGTTTTGGGGTCGATAAAATATATACTAGTTGAACACTAGGGTCAATGAGCCCGACTTACTCATCCCCTAAAATTGCTGGACCTGTGCCAAAATTTGAAACCAATACTAATAACTCATATTAGTTAAATAGAGTATAATTATTGATAGAAAAATACAACTATTACATTATACTGTTTAGATCATTATATCTACACACCAATGTGGCGAATTGACAGAATCGTTAGTACGCAGGTTAAAATGCTTAGCGCATTTTCGTCCAACTCTTTACGTTCTGAGTTTAAAATCTACCGAGATCGACCTTTGACTTTCATCCTTGCGGTGTCGATAAAATATATACTATTAGAATATTAAGGTTACTGATAATGACTAACCCCTTTCCCAGCCAAAAAATTCAGGCTTTGTGCTTATAGTAGAAAAATTATATCTACACCCTAAATTCAAATTTCATGTTACTGACTTTAATTTTTCATAGGTTTAGATGGGCGATGCACAACTTATTTTCTACTCTAAAATCTATGAACGTCTTCAATATTTCTGCCTAAATTAATATCTGCTTTATGTGTTAAAAATTGCAGTATCGGGAGAACAATACTTTTGTTCTTTCGTGTATATAAAGCGCACAAACATGAGATCATTCCATATTATTTCATACCTGTCTTGTAACCAAATAACTAGAATCACTATTAATATTACATTTTATTGGCGACAAGTATAGCCAAAAATCTAGAATTTACATTATTCTATTTATGATAAGTCGATAATAGGTAGTTTCTCATAGACATAGTATGACTATATGCAGATAAGTATCTGTTGTAAAAACTATGTAGAAAGAGAAAAGCTTTCCAGTTGAACTGCTTAAAACAGAGAGAAAGCACCCAAAGGTTATTTGATATATCAGGTTTTGTATTTGGCTTAACACATATTCAGGAGATATATAGAGAAATATTGGAAAGAAATACTTTCACTGGGCTGTAACATAACAATATATACTGATATACGAACACTCTACGCACACAACACCCATACATATGCATCCATATATATATATATATATATATATATATGGATGCATATGTATGGGTTCCGTAATGGAATCGGCGGCTTATATTTATTTGCTGCCGATAAATTTGGCGCGAGTGCGATGATTTGAAAATTTTAGGTCAGATTGCCGAGGCAGGGACAGACGTGCCTCGTGAAAATATCTGTTCCGATCTGGCTATTTCTACTGACGATCTAAGGGCCTATGGAAGATTGGCTTGATTTAATTTAATCAGGTTAGTTTACCATTAAACAGTAGATGAAACGGTGCATCGTATAAGAAATTACAGGGTAAATGTTTTTTTAATTTTCTCCTGGTTTGCGGAATTAATGTTATTTTGCGGTTGAAGCTTGGCTGTTATTTCTAGTGGGTGAATGGCCTATTATGGCCGTTCCTTGACTGTGATGTTGAACTTATAAATGGTCTATGACTATTTAATTTTTTCCCACTAGGCCGCTGGTGACAAAAAATTCTACAAAATTTTTTGCCACCCTATATTGATTAATTATGAATTTTCTGGTTGATTCCGTAATGGAATCGGCGGCTTATTTTATTTGCTGCGATAAATTTGGCGCGAGTGCGATGATTTGAAAATTTTAGGTCAGATATTGCCGAGGCAGGGACAGACGTGCCTCGTGAAAATATCTGTTCCGATCTGGCTATTTCTTACTGACGAATCTAAGGGCCTATGGAAGATTGGCTGATTTAATTTAATCAGGTTAGTTTACCATTAAACAGTAGATGAAACGGTGCATCGTATAAGAAATTACAGGGTAAACGGTTTTTAATTTTCTCCTGGTTTGCGGAATTAATGTTATTTTGCGGTTGAAGCTTTGGCTGTTATTTCTAGTGGGTGAATGGCCTATTATGGCCGTTCCTTGATTGTGATGTTGAACTTATAAATGGTCTATGACTATTTAATTTTTTCCCACTAGGCCGCTGGTGACAAAAAAATTCTACAAAATTTTTTGCCACCCTATATTGATTAATTATGAATTTTCTGGTTGATTCCGTAATGGAATCGGCGGCTTATATTTATTTGCTGCCGATAAATTTGGCGCGAGTGCGATGATTTGAAAATTTTAGGTCAGATATTGCCGAGGCAGGGACAGACGTGCCTCGTGAAAATATCTGTTCCGATCTGGCTATTTCTTACTGACGAATCTAAGGGCCTATGGAAGATTGGCTTGATTTAATTTAATCAGGTTAGTTTACCATTAAACAGTAGATGAAACGGTGCATCGTATAAGAAATTACAGGGTAAACGTTTTTTTAATTTTCTCCTGGTTTGCGGAATTAATGTTATTTTGCGGTTGAAGCTTTGGCTGTTATTTCTAGTGGGTGAATGGCCTATTATGGCCGTTCCTTGATTGTGATATATATATATATATATATTTATATATATATACATACATACACACACACATATATATATACATACATATACATACATATGTTTGTGTGTGTGTTTATGTGTATCTATGTGCGCGCGTACATAAATACGTATTGATTGAATCCAATATGTCTATTCATTATATTTGGACAAAAGTGGATTCACTAAGCCAAAGTATGTATAATGTCATGTAAACAGTGTGTAGACTTTTAACGGTCACTTCATTCTAACTAACACAGAAGCGCCGTGATACTCACGGGAATAATGGAAGGAAGCATTGTCAGTATGGGCTTTTAGTCTCCAGGCAACAGAATTATTCTAACTTTCGCATGAGAATCCCTTTAAAAGAATCAAACAATGAATGCTGCGAGACAGAAGTCAGAAGTTATTGTCACCGACCAACCGCGTTAGCTTCGACTTCCGCACGTTTTTAACTCACTCTCAGCTATCCAACCTAACCAATATCCTGTTGGCCTTTCTCTAAAATCCGATACTATTTTCTGCCAACCAATCGCACTTAATAGCCATCCTGGCTTACAGAAGCACCAAACCAGCTACGATGCCGACAGAAGCTTACATTCAATGAACTGAAAGTCGTGTTGTCTTTGTAATTTTTGTTGTTGCTATTTCTTTTTCTATCTGTTCTTAATTCACATTGCCAATAAGCAGAAGGATAGTTAGACGCCATTGTTCTCAAATTCTATCCTCTTTCGTTCAGCTGGCGTCACTGAAGACATATCTGGAAGATGAGTTTCAAAGGCCTATCGTCTCAGTTTCCATTAGTAACGTTAATTTTCTTCCGTGTTCCTTCTAGAAGAAAGACGAAAATGACTTTTATGACTAGTCTTTCAATATCTTCCTCACTGGTTCAGTCTGCAGGACATGCAGCCAATATTTTTTTTAAATTTTGTTTTTAATCTAATGTCTGAAAAATGTTAACCGCATTTTTAATTTCTGCAATATCTTTAAAAAATAAATTTGTATCTCTTATTGAATAAAAGAAGTTGCAGCAAGAAAACACATTGGTAATGTCTGTAAAACTCTGCAATGATTACATAACAATTTTGATAAGTAACGAATTAATGATATGGTCTATTTACGTGTTACTAATTACCATATCACTTGTTACAAATATAAGAATAGCCTCTCTCATTTTACAGTATTAAAAGAAAGTAAAATTACATTGGGATCTTTTCGGTTTGAACGGCAGTTTTTAACATAATTTCTATGTAACTAAAAAAATTTAAACTTCGTATACTGGTAGAATGTGTTTATAAAACATCTTTTTCTCTTGTCTTTATTGAGAAAATTCTATAGTTTGTAAGATATTTGTTGTTCTTTTTCTGCAATTTCAACCAATCAAATACGTCTATTAAGGTGAAAACATTCTGTGCCATATGAATATGTCCCTCGTTTAAGAAACAGATTGGGTTTATTTACATTTGTGAAGAAAAGAAGATACCCTTCCCTCCACCCCTAACCCTAACCCTAGCCTTAAAACAGATTGAAATGCAATAGATCAATACTAGGGTCATAATTATGAGTGACAATTTCATATGACACCGCTAGAAAAAAACTGCCGTTCAATCCGAAAAGATCCAGACAATGTGCTGCACGTTTCCATTTTCTTTGTGATTGCTGGCCTCGCAAATACCCCATTTCGGTTTCAGGCCCAGTGC
>NC_043003.1:33383239-33413239 GCF_006345805.1 Octopus sinensis
GCATGTGTGAATAGGCGATGTAGTTTCAAATATTTTGCGTCAGTTACTGTGCATATACGGCCTCATGATTTGTCTGCATCTACGTAGCAATGCATGTGAATTGTCCCTGAATACCCGCATATAAGCTGTTGTTTCTCTGTGCGTGTAACTATATTAGTAAATCGGAAGGATTACACGTATAATTATTAGCATCACATTTGAATATTCTGTTCAGAGAATATTAATATTGGCATCCTCAGCAGAAATTGGAAAGATTGTCTTGTTATGTATATGAGTGTACGCACGCATCCTCACACACACGCACGTATATATATATATTAATGCATGCATGTATATATGTATACATGTATATATGTATGTATGATGAATGTATGTATGTATATATATATATGCATATATATATATGTTTGTATATATATATATATTATATATATATATATATATATATATATGTAAACGACATGTGCCATAGTTAGGAATTTAGCCTTAGGGTGGAACGTGTATAAGTACCGCCAAGAGTTGTGAGTTTACATCTCATTCACTATGCTAAAATAAAAACTGCGTCTAGGGTGATACAATAGTATCATTGTCCACAATATTTTCCTGAATATTGCTAGAGAATGGTTTTTATAAAGACTGTCAGAAAGTTTAACAATAATATAATAAAGAAAAGGTTGTTTCATTTATCTGCGAAACAATTTATAGTCACGATTGCTAATTTAGAAGAATGTGCTTAGATAAGAAATTCTCCAAATTTCGTTTCATAGGTTGCTGAAGGAAAACAAAAAAAAAAACAAAAGTGTAAAGAAAGTCCATGGGATTTCATCTAGAAAGTTCCCCTCCGAGGTACCAGTTTGGGCAAGGTTGTTTATCGAAGACCAACTGTCGCCCATGCATAGCAGATTCCCCTCTCCACTCCACCGATATTACCAAAGAAAAGGTAAACGGTGATACAGCTTGGCACCAGTGACATTGCAAGTTATTTCTACAACTGAATGAACTGTGGCAGTGTGAAATAAAATGCGTTACTCAAGAATACAGCTTGATTCGGTAACATACAGCTTCGTCCGGTAATCGAACTCACTACCTCATGATTGTGAGCTCGACGCTCTAACCATTAAGCCATGCACTTTCACTCGAAGGAAAATATTTCCCTGTAAACTTGTTGGATCTTATGAAAAAATATAAAATTTTGGGAAATTGTGGCAGTTCGCAGTGCGAAGCATGAGTTCCTTGCAACTATAATCCTTTCTATTATAGGTAGAAGGCTCATAATTTGTGGGAGAGGGCTAGCCGATCATATCGAGCCTAGAACTTGACGAGTACTCTTTTAATCGACCAAAAGGAATCAGAAGCATAGTTGGCCTCGGCACAGTTTGAACCTATAATCCTGTTTATAGTTGTAGCAGTTATGTAGATTAGCAGTAGTACCAGCACGAAGATTCATAGCTATAATAGCCACAGCGGTGTCCGTTTAAAAAGGAAATAGTCTGGTCAACTGAAACAGCAGGAGTTTAGCAGCTCGTCCTGCAATGCTTAGAGTACTGCACTTGTAGGACGTAATAAACTGACTATCTTCCGGATGTTGTCTGAAAGTATATTAGTTTGACTACTTGCAGCTGTAGAGACATCTAATGTTTGATTAATACAAAGTAGAACTACGACAATGCTACGATATTTGTAGAGGAGGGTACAGGCATACCTCAGCTTACGTTGTCTGCAGTTAATTTTTTTTTTTTGCAATCTTAAGACGTTAACGTAAATCTCAACTTTAGATGACTTATTCGAATTTACCTAAAACAAATACTGAAGTGTAAATTCAAGTAAAATACATGAAAATATACACTCGTGGCTAAGTGCAATCTTGAGTGTAAGATTGCGGTTTCGATTCCTGGACCAGGTGATATGTTATCTTCTTGTGCAAAACACTTCATTTCACATTGCTCCAGTCCATTCAGCTGGAAAAATGAGTTATCCAACAACAGACCGGCATCCCCTCCAGAGAAGAATATATATTTGCCGCAGAATCCGGGAAAACGACCTTATTATACAATGGCACGGGAAATACATTTGATCTTATTCCAAAAAAATTATTAGACAGATATAAACTAATAAAATGTTTAAAATGATTTTCACTTACGTCGTTTTCCGAGTTATGTTCTATATCTTTCAGCCAAATATCAACGCATAATGAGATATACATGTGTATGTCTACTCACTGGTAGTTGATATATTTCTTTATTGATCCGGTTTAGATGAACAGTGACGGTTATTGTGGTAGTATTTTTTCTGAATTTACGAGACAAAAATACATTTCATAAGATTTTTAGATTATTGCATTAGTCTTCTATGGAGTGAATACTATTTTAGATATCATTATCAAGTGAATAATATTTTAAATGTCATTATAAAAAAAAAGTGCTGTATCAGCATAATGTTTGAGAGTTGAACAAAAATACATTAGGGTTTTGACGTTCTGAATTGTAATCCTATGAGGTTGATTAGCTTTTCAAAATTTCGATGACAAGTAAACAACGTAGCAGCTCAATACTAACAAGTCGTTAACTGAGACACTTGTGTCTCGTAGACGGCTTCAAGAAGGAGTGGAAAAATCTAATCGTTGAGGATTTAATAGTGGATAAACGTTACGACGCAACATCCATAGTATTGCTGTGAGAAACAGTAACCTTAAGTATTTGTTAGGAAAATCACAACGAAAGAACAGAACAACATGCATTTTGTAATTATAAAAAAAAATGTGTCTCTTCCATATCGACGTACCCAATGCAAGCACATTTTGTAGGCTATAGATAATGGTGAACAGGAGGTGGAAGAAGAAGAGAAGGTGGAGGAGGCGAGGTGGAGAATTATGATGATGATGGTGATGATGATGATGAGGAGGAGGAGGTGGGGGAGGAGGAGGAAAAAGGAGGAAGAGGAAGAGAGGAGGAACAGGTGAGGTGGAGAATTTACGATGATAATGATAATGATGATGATGATGAGGAGGAGGAAGAAATAGAGGAGACAATGTAGAGATTTATTAAGACAATGATGATGACGATGTCGAATTTGCTTTTTAATACACCGAAATCGATAAAGGACTGGTTTACAACCTTGCTCCTTTTAGTTAGGTGTTTTTGTCCCTATTGTTTCTATGGCTCCTACTTCAGTATTACGTAAAGCAGTGTACCAAATGCCAGATTCAAACTGCTCAATTCTCTCTGTTAAATGTATTAGAGTAAAACATCGGTCCCAGTGAACGTATTGAAATGCATGAAAATTATAAAAAAAACACACCTAAAACCAATTCAGAACTAGAAAGTAAAATAAAAGACATGTGAAAATATGTACAAACCACTTAATGAAATATGGGGGCGCGTGGCTTAATGGTTAGGGTTGCACTTCTGCTCGTAAGAGTGCAGTTTTGACTCAGGGACCGAGTGAATGCCTTCTATTTTGAGCCCACTCATTTGCAAGAATGAGTAATGCTTCGGCAGAGAGCCGTATCGTCCAAGGGAGAATACATACACGCCAGAGACTCCAGGAAACCGGTCTTATTGACACCAAAGCTCGAGAAGTACCTTTTCTGATACTGGCACAAGAACTCAAATTTAGAGATGAGTATTGCCAATTAAATCTATTCCAGTAATTAATTATCTTTTACTTCCTATAGTCCATTAGAGTGCACCCATGTTGGGGCACCGCCTTGAAATTTTAGTCGAATGAACCAACCCCAAGACTTATATTTCTTAGATATGGTACTTATTCTATCGGCCTCTTTCTGCCGAGCTACTGAGTTACAGGGACATAAACACACCAGCACCGGTTGCCAAGTGGTGGTAGCGGGGGACAAACACAGACATAAACACACACACAGACGCATGCACGCACACACACACACACACACACACACACACACACACACACACACACACACACAAACACACACATATATAGTCTCTGGATGGTGGCTTTGCTGGGTGGGAGATGCTTATCTCCCATGTTTGAAAACTTAAGGACACAGAACGCTTGTATCACATAGCCAACTAGAAACGATGTTTCCAGGGTCTAAATAGCAGTAGCATTCTTTCCGCTCCTGGGACTGCCACATTAAGTCGGTATCAAACCATCTCTCTCTATATATATACCTATAACACTCACCGGTAAAATTTCCCCGCATTTACTAATTTATTTTTCTAAAATTTTCGTTGCATCTTTCAACCTTCTCAATAGTTGTTGATTCTGTCCGTTATTCGAGCAGCGTCGTTTTTGTTTGTTTGTGCACATGTATGTGGGTCAGTGTGTGTGTGCATACACATGTACGTATGTATGCATGTATGTAAGTGTGTGAATGCAAGTATGTATGTGTGTGCATGTGTATATATGTATGTCAATGTGTACCTTTGTATGTATGTATTCTGCATATTCATGTGTTTGTGTGCTTGTGTGTTCGTGTTTGAATGTTTTATGTATGTGTGTGTGTTTGCATACGTCTGTGTGTGTGTGTCTGTGTGTGTGTACCTCTGTCTCCTTATGTCTGCATGTCTGAGTGTGTCTCTCTGTGTATGTATGGGTTTTTTTGACTAGGTACTTTGTCTCTATGTATGGATGTGTATCATCATATGTGTGGTCGTGTGCCTCCATTTGTGTTCTTGTGTGACGCGAAATGTGTGTGTATATGGTCATATGTTTCAGTCTTAATTTGCGTTTGTGTGTATGTGTGCTTGTCTGTTCATATTACCTATGTACCTATCTGTCAGTATATCTATCTGCTTACTTTCATATCCATTTGTCTACATACATATGCATATACATACACACATCTACACAACAGCCCACTAACTATTCTACATGTATATGAATATAAACTGTTGGGATAGGGGTATGATTATCTACTACGTGATTTTCCTATTTAGTACTGGGGATATTTCATTTTTTGTCTAAATGTTGGTCCTTCGGGTGATTGGATAAAATGCGGATGTCAAGTTGACTCAGGTTGCCTTCATGTAGGTCCTAGAGTATGGAGGACTGTTTTTTTTTTGTCATCATATTGTCTCAAATGTTCGCTTAATCTTCCGCAATGCTCCTAGATGGCCCCCTATGTATGTCATGCGCATGTCTTTACAAGCAGCTTCTATGCATCTTATGCTGTAGACTACATTTCTAGTTCTACAGTTTATGTCACGGCTAATCCCACATACCATGCAGTTATCATTGGTATATATGGTATTCTCAAAGAGGTACATCTTACATAGTTGTAATCTAATGGAGTTCCCTGGCTTTTCCATGACGGGCTTCTTACTGTTTTCATCTGCCAGATCCACTCGCAAGGTTTTGGTCAACCCAAGGCTATAGGAGGAGACACTTGCTTAAGGTGCCACTGCGTGGGACTGAATCCGGAACCATGTGATTGTGAAGCAAGCTTCTTACCACACATCCACGCCTAGTGATTCCGGAAGGGTAAAAGGCAGAGTTGACATCAGCGTCATTTGAACTTAGAGTGTAATGAACCGAAAGTAAATGCTATTAGGTGTTTTGCGTAGTTACTTTTGAACTTCTGGTAATTCACTGCCGTTACTGACATATCATTTCAAATTTGAAACATGCTGCCAAAGTAGGGAATCATATTATCCAAGTTAAAAGTATTTATATACCGCTGGCTTCCAATTCTAGTAATTATTCTTACTTTCATTTATCCAAGACGTATCAATGCATAAATAAAGAATGCTAAGAGTACTATGAAATGCAAAATTCCTATTAAGAATTGGAAATATGACCTCTTAGAAGTTAAAGAACAAAATAGTAATTAGAGAATTGAGTGAATCATTGCCACATGAAAACTACATGCAAGCAATAAAACAATTAATTAAACATTAATTCGTATAACAAAGAATAGTTGCAAGAAAATATAGCAAACACACACACGCGCACACAACAGACATACACAGCCACCTTTCCACACGTACGTGTTTATATATTAGTGTCCATAAAGACAACTAGACAATTGTGGCTGCGCCTGTGTTACATCACACACATACACTCACATGCATGCATACATACATTCATATATTGAAGCACACAAACACACACACACATATGTATATAAGTATGCATGCACATGTGTATGTATGTATATGTGTGCATGAATATATGTATAGATACATACATACACACATATATACATTTATATATATATACATACATACACACACAAACGCACTCACACACACACATATATATATATATATATATATATATATATGCGTTTCTGTGTGTGCATGCATTTAATGACTCAATATAGAAAATTAGTTGTAAATATGAATTCGATTAAAACTTATAAAAGCATTCATTTAATTTGTACATATTAACATTTTCTTTTAGGTTTAAACAATTTCTTTAGCTTCGTGAATATATATATATATATATAGATATATATATATATAATATATATATAATATATATATATATATATATATATATATATATATATATGTATGTGATTGTGTTTGTTTGTTTCTGTGTGTGTATAAACACTTATATATGCCTATGATTTGCGTTTTCAATTCCTTCTACTTTTATACACATATACATACATATATATATATATATACATATATATATATATATATATGTGTGTGTATATATATATATATATATAATATATATAGAGAGAGAGAGAGGCGGGATAGAGAGATAGATATATTTGTAGATATATATATGTTCTGTTTTTTTTTTTGCTTGTGTGTGTATATGTGTGTGTGTGTTTGTGTGCGCATGTGTGCCACTGATTATATTGTTACTTATTTTTTGAAATGACAACACATAAATATCAACAAATTATTCTTATTTAATTTGATCATTTTTGTTTACTTTGAAAAGTTTAGTCAAATATCAAATACCATAATTCATTGCTAAAATAGAAACTCAGAATTGACCTTTTTAAACTGCATATCTATAAACTCTTGAAAACTAAACTTTAGAAAAGTACGTTTTCTCGTTTCCTAATATTTGAGTGCTTGAATCACTGACTAGACATTTAACGGTAAAATAATTCGCGATTCTTTTGGAACTAGTGGGTTGAGTTGAGAAGGAGAAGAACGAAAAGTGCGTGTCGAGTTCCATATACAAAATATTTATGTATCGTTAACAAAACATAGGCTTGGCTGTATGGTAAGAATACGTTTTCCAACTGCATGGTTCAGCATTTAACCCCACTGCGTCGTAGAGTGGGCTACTGTCTCCTACTATAGCTACGGGCCGACTAAAGCCTTCTGAAAGAAACCTGTCGCATGTATGTATGTATGTATTTGATATTTTTGAACTAATGGTTATATGTTGATTAGTATGTTGAAATGTTGAGTAGAGAGACATTTTGGGCTGGGAATCTTTGGTAATTGTGTGTTCTGTTGGGTGTTGTTTTTTTATGTTTTGTTGTAGTGCTAGTGGGGTGGAGAGGGTTGTTTCCTTCCTCATCTGGAGTATATCTCCCCCCATTCGCTTTTGGCTCCTTCCATTTCCTCTTCCTCTGTAACATTTTCACGTTGCCTCGATTGGTTTTTCATGTTTTCTTTTCCTTTCGTTTTTCAATTATTTGGCACTCGGACCTAATGTAGCCTTTTTGTCCACATTCGTAGCATGTTTCAGCCGCAGTGAGCTTCCAGGATTTGCGCACTGTAGGAGAAATCTTGCCATCATTCAAAGTAGCATGCCTGAGATATGGCATTCTCTCAAACGACGACACACTGAAGCATTCTTTACGAAAAGTTGCTTCATGTAGGACGCCCTTACAGTTGCATGTTATGTTAGCTGCCATTTGAACGTATATGAAGCCTGCAAATGCTTTTCACGTGCGGACCACTCACACATAATCCATGATTTATGATTTCTTGCACCAAGGTTTTAATATAGAACGCCAGAAAACATGGCACTGCACTCAATTGATGCAATTCTGATAGAGAATGGCATTAATTGTTTAGCAATTGGGTTGCCTGAACCTATTGGAGTACAGCAGCTTGAGTATCATGAAGGCCTCGAATAAAAAAAAAAAAGACTCCGCCGGTTACGACGACGAGGGTCCCAGCTGATACGATCAACGGAACAGCTTGCTCGTGAAATTAACGTGCAAATGGCTGAGCATTCCACAGACACGTGTACCCTTAACGTAGTTCTCGGGGATAATCAGCGTGACACAGAGAGTGACAAGGCTGACCCTTTGAAATACAAGTACAACTCATTTTTGCCAGCTGAGTGGACTGGAGCAACGTGAAATAAAGTGTCTTGCTCAAGGACACAACGCGTCGCCGGGAATCGAACTCACAACCTTACGATCATGAGCCGAATGCCCTAACCACTAAGCCACGCGCCCTCACAAGAAGGCCTCGAATACCTAGGCATTGATACACTTACTGATAAACAGAGACTGACTGATAATGCTGTGCTTGAATCTGTAGATAAGAAGAGGAGAGGTGATATACCCAACCACTCCTGTTTCTATGTAGATGCACCAGGAGGTTGTGGTAAAACTTAGATGTTTAATATCGTAATTTCTTATCTGCAGTGGTGCTTGGACAGGCATTGGCTCTGCACTACTGTCAGGTGGAAACACTATCCATAGTTTGTTCAAGCTGCCTGTCCCACTCACGGATGCCAGTGTTTGTAATGTACCAGCCACTTCAGACCATGCAAATCATTTACGAAACCTGGATCTGATCATCTTGGATGATCCTTCTATGATCCCTTCATTTGCTGTTCATGTGAAATATCACTGGCATTGCTGCTGTTTTTTGTGGTAAAGTGGTTCTCTTGTGGAGAGACTTTAGGAAAGTCTTACCCATATTGCTAAGAGGAATAAGTGAGGCAGTTATTGAAATCTGTATTAAAAATTCGCCTCTATAGTTGAATTTCATCCAATAGATTAAGCTAAATCATCAGGACGACAGCAGACCAAAAGGAATTTGCAGCATGGTTCTTGCAACTTGGTAATGGAACACATGCAGCCCCACAAGATCCTAATCTTGCTGTTGATGTCATAGAACTGCCTCAAATTTCATAAGTTAACGGCTCGCTAGTGGATCATATCTCCAACAATACATTTGAGGAAGAAAGAAGCAGAGTAATTCTTTTGCCAAAGAACTCAGAGTGCCTCCTGCTCAATATATACTTATTTCTTTATTGGCCAAAGGGCTCTAAACATAGGGGGGACAAACAAAGACAGACAAAGGGATTGAATCGATTACATCGACTCCAGTGCGTAACTGGTACTTATTTAATCGATCCCGATAGGTTGAAAGGTAAAGTCGACCTCGGAAGAATTTGAACTCGGAACGTAACGGCAGACGAAATACTGCTAAGCATTTCGCCCGGCGTGCTAACGATTCTGCCAGCTCACCGCCCTAGAAGAAATATATATTGGCGTAACCATGGTGTACTGGTGATTTGAAAGGCTAGCGGTCTATATCTGCTTTGATTTGTGATTATATAATTGTACTGTGTATGCCTATTGGAGCAGAAATGTAAAATAGTTTATTATACTGTGTAATTATTATTATATGAAGGCTGCGAAACCGCAGTAATCCTACTGATATAAAGTGGTTAGATAAATATCAGGCTGAGTAAAAAGTAAGCAACGTTTGAAACAATGAAATTCATCACAATATATTCCAAGAATGCGGAAATATCATTCGTCAAATTAAGTACCATTACAATCAACATATTTTCCCAACGTGTTACAAGTTTGTTTATTCGGGTAACACAAAAATCTGGAGTTCTGGAGCTTATAGACTCTTTGAACACACTTTCACCATCTCCTTCTCTTGCAGGAAACCATCAAAGTGCTTGAAAAAGTGGTAGTTTGAAGAAAGGTCTGGGGAATAAGCTGGGTGGGGAAGAACTTCGTAGCCAAGTTTCCTCAACTTTTGGAGAGTCATTAATGAAACGTGTGGTCAAGCATTGTCATGAAGGTTGATTGGCCCTTTTCTGTTGACCAGTCTGGGACGGATGAGTAGCAGTTTTTCATTCATTTGTGGAATTTCATGGCAATATGTTTCTTCAGTAATTGTTTTTCCGTGTTTTGAAGAGCTCGGGTTTAGGAAAAGTTTTCGGTGCTTCATTTTGGCTCAACAACTGCAAAGAACAATTTTTATTATTGTACAGAATCCACTTTTCATCACAAGTTAAACTACGGTCGAGAAATGGATCAGTAGGATTACGGAGAAGAAGCGACGGGAAAATTTCATATCTCAGCATTTTCTGATTTTCATTCAAATCGTGTGGTACACACCTGTCGAACATTTTTGATTTTCCGATCGCATGCGAATGGTTTCGGCAGTTTTCAGGCTAACTTGAATTTCTTAAGTCAGTTCTCGGGTGGTTTTACGTGGATCTTTCTCAATGATAGTCTTTAATTGACCGTCATCGATGACAGATTGGCGTCCACTACGCTCACGATCTTCAAAGCTCAGGTCTCCACTGCGAAATCGTTTAAACCAGTTTTGAGCTGACCACTTACATGTCATTTCCTCACCAGGCGTTTCGTTGAAATTTTCCCGCACGCATGTACACACACGAAAATATGGAGGCACAGTAAAATGAGACATACAACTCTAAATCGGGCTGAGAAACGGATTCCACAATGCAGACCGTTATCCAGTATAGTAGGACGCGGGGCACAAAACTTAGGATAAGCTAGAATGTATTTCTACGAGCCAAATAATATAACAATATAAGCAGAAAAAGGTGTGGTATGCAAAGATTTAAAGGACGGGGACACGTCTCAAGACTAGATCGAAATAGGAAACACACATGTACTGATATGTAAATACATGTTCCAAATACAGATAACCTTATTTCGTTCGTTCGTTCGCTCTTTCCTTCTTTCTTTTCTTCCTTTCTTCCGTCCTTCCTTCCCTCCCTTCTACTTTCCTTTCTTCCTTCCGGATTTCTCGAACCAGAACTGGGACGAGTCTTGTCCACATCCGAACACAGTTACTGCTTTGTTTTAAAGAGATATGAGACAGAATGAGGAAGAAGAGGATAGCAGAAGGAGGAAGGAGAGAAGAAGAAGAGGAAGAAGGGGGAGGAGGTGGTGCTTGTTAGAAGAGGAAGAGGAGAAGAAGAAGAAGAAGAAGAAGAATTGAACCACGCATAGCCATGCAAAAATATGAACACCCGATCACACTAAAGCACACATATCCAGATGTATGAACACATGTTCACTCACTACTGAATGCTCATACACAAATATGCACTAAACACACACAGATTTATTAATATTTATTAATACATGTTCACAGACTAAGCACACAATTATACAGATGTTCATACACTAAAATGGATGGATGGATGGAAGCACTCCGTCGGTTACGACGATGAGGGTTCCGGTTGATCCGAATCAACGGAACAACCTGCTCGTGAAATTAACGTGTAAGTGGCTGAGCACTCCACAGACACGTGCACCCTTAACGTAGTTCTCGGGGATATTCAGCGTGACACAGAGTGACAAGGCCGGCCCTTTGAAATACAGGTACAACAGAAACAGGAAGTAAGAGTGAGAGAAAGTTGTGGTGAAAGAGTACAGCAGGGATCACCACCATCCCCTGCCGGAGCCTCGTGGAGCTTTTTAGGTGTTTTCGCTCAATAAACACTCACAACGCCCGGTCTGGGAATCGAAACCACGATCCTATGACCGCGAGTCCGCTGCCCTAACCACTGGGCCATTGCGCCTCCACACTAAAATACATATGCACACATACGTAAACACTTTCATACGCATAACACATATAATTAGTGAAATAAATGTAACACATCAAACACCTGTATAGGCATGGAGACACGTTTACTCATTATGCACTCGTAAACATATACGTGAGCGCACATCAGGTAAACACATTAACACACTACAAGCGAGCCGATACAGTTACGCAAACATGTTCACGTATTAAACACACATATGCATATATAAAGCTGGGCGATTTAAATGCAGATATCAATGATGGAAGCTACACATTTTAATATCCTATATGCGTTTGTCATCCTTATAGATTGAATATGCACACACATGCATACATACACTCAAACACATCCATGTACACAAACGAACGCACACAAAGACCGATACACCCCACACGAACACACATTGACAAGCAAGTACAGATGAGCATACGTAAATAGTTACATACACAGAATAGAGGTACAAACGAACACGCCAATACATAATGGCAGAAGAATATTCGATGCATATATTCGATTTTATACGTACATATGCATGTATGTACGAGTGTATGTATGTATACATGTATGTACGTATGTATGCAATTACGTATGCATGTATATGTGTGTGTGTGAATATACGTAATTATGTATGCATTCATGTATATGTAGGCATATATGTATGTATATATGCATATATATATATACACACACAAACATGCATATACAGGCATGCATATACAATATATGTATATATATATACATTCGAACAGATGCGTACAGCTCCACCATGTCTTCCTTTATGCATCTGTCTGTCTATCTATCTATCTATCTATCTATCTATCTATCTATCTATCTATCTATCTATCTATCTATCTATCTATCTATTTATCTATCTATCTATTTATCTATCTATCTATCTATCTATCTATCTATCTATCTATCTATCTATCTATCTATCTATCTATCTATCTATCTATCTGTCTGTCTATCTATCTATTTATCTATCTATCTATCTATCTATCTATCTATCTATCTATCTATCTATCTATCTATCTATCTATCTATCTATCTGTCTGTCTATCTATCTATTTATCTATCTATCTTTACACACGCGTGTCGTTTATTTAAGTCCTTGATGCTTCCACACATATAAAAGCTACATCGACAGACCGACAGGCATAGCAACGCTCTCACTTCGATAATAAAATGTATGTATGCAACCTGTTGTAAGTATTGACCAATCGCTATTTGAACCATTTTAGGCTTCAACCACACTTCATCCCCTACTGATTCCAACATACTGCTCCTGAATATATTCATCTAACACCAACAACACTCGCGCGCGCTCGTCTCTCTGCATGCTTACTATCGCCACAGCCATCGCTTCATCACCCTTATATCATTACTAGTTCCGCCAGCACACCGACAAACTTAAATAGATCATCCCCATCGTCAACCTCATCTCTTTATCGCGACTACATCGCTCCTAGATCAACGACATCCACTTGATCAACCTTATTGTGAACCCCCTTCTTTTGCTAACACCGCTTACATCGACCCCGCCATGGATACTGCACCAACACCACCACCACCACCATCACAGAATGTATTACTCTTTCGACACTCCCATCTGCTGATCATCAGTATATCAATCCATTACCACTCCTATAACCACCACTACTAACAACAATATCAAGAACAACAACACCAACCATGCGACCACTGCTACCGCTATCCGAGCAGCATCTTCAATCCCATACACACTCATTACCCCTACATCACTCCGTCACTCCATCTCTCCATCTCTCCATCACACCACCGGTCCGTCACTTCAGTATTCAAGCACTCCGGCACCTTTTTCCTCCCCACTCGCGCCCATCTCCTTCATCATATCCCCTCCTTTACATCGCTGCCATCACGCCATCTGTCCCGACACACACACACACACACACACACACTACACTAAACTCCTCACCTTCTCCACTACACCGCCTTCCCATCTTTCAACATCTCTCGCTGCCTCCAACATCACCGAAATCGATGACTTGCCTGCTCCGTTGACAACAGCGCATTCGTCTATGCAAGCAAGGTCTAACCGCTTAATGGTGTGGTCTTGTCACATGAGAAGATTTGCCGCCTGCCAACAGAATTAATCATACGTGATAGACTAGAGGAAGCTGATATAATGCAAGCGGTGCTGAAACGGTGGCGAATGGATTTTGTGACAAGCGAGATTTTCGCTAACTGGATATTTAGTACTATTGACGCTAGAGGGCGCTCTGAGGCAGCAGGATGCTTGAAAGGACGTGTTTAGCTTTTGGCGCTGCAACTAGCTTGTGGTGGTGATGGTGGTGATGGTGGTGCTGGTAGCGAAATGTAGTGATGTATAGCTGTGATGTGGAGAGGAAATTTTGAAGATATGATTGATATTTATTATGGTGGTAGTGGAGCCGTGATTGTTGTTGGTGGTGATGGTTGACTGTAATGGTAGTACTCTTTGTGATAATGGTGTGTTCAGAGATGATAATGATGATAACTTTGGTATGGAGGTCCAATTGTATTAGTAGTAATAATAATAGACATGGCTTCTTCTGTAAAAGTGTTTGAAGGTTGTAATCGCTGTTTTTCAACGCTGGTCATCTATGACGAAATAGACCTACTATCAAAGGCGTTCCATTCATGACCATCCAATATATTTCCTTGGCTGGTATATCTGGAAGTATAATGAATGGTTTCTCGAATAGTGTAGGGTAAATTGGCTGCCATTTCTAGCTAGTTGAGTGACAAGGAGACGCTCTCTAAGTTGACTTGTTGATAAGGGTGTGTATTGGCGGTGCGAGGATTTGTTGTTGCTGTTGTTCTTGTCGGTGGTGGTATTGGTGGTGGTGGTGGTGGTGGTGGTATTGATTCTGGTGTTGGAAATGATAGTACTTCTGGTGCTGCTGATGTTAGGGTCTAAGCAATGATAGCACTATTGGTAGTATTAGTTGCATTGCTGTTGTTGTTGTTGGTGGTGGTGGTGTTGGTGTTAGTAGAGCCAGGATTGGCAGCGGTGTTACAGTTGGAAGCGATAGTAACAGTGGTGGTGGCGGTGGCAATAGTGGAGGTGTGCTGTGATGTTAATGCAACTTTCGTGTATGGCGAAGGCGGCGTTTGAGTAGTGGCGATGGGAAATATAAGGGGCTGGCTTAAAGCCGTCTGTTGTTGACTCATAGTGGGAACGAAAGCTCTGTACTGATTATGAAAGTAAATATCAGTAAGTTCAAATTGCACTAAGTGATGTATTGATTTTTCTCCCTTCCTCCCCATTTCTCCCTCTTTCCTTCTCTCCCTCTTATTCTCTCTGTCCCTCTCCTTTATATACACACGTATACACACATGCAGACACATATACATCTATATCCATTACCTCTCTGCTTATATATATATATATATATATATATATATATATATAGCTGATACTGTATTGCACTGTCCGTCTATCACGTTCTTTCATTCTCTCGCATAGTCACCCTCTCTCTCTCTCTCTCTCTCGAATACTTTCCCTTTTTCACTCATATTTGCTTGGTTTGTTCATCCTTTATGTCATTTAAAACCCCACCTTCTTGTTCCTGTTTGTTATTTTTAAGCTTTTCTCGCTATTGTTGCTTGTAACCTTTTCACACCAACCTATTCCCGAAGCAAATATAAATCAACACTACTCTCCCTACAACCACCACCACCACCACCATCAATGCCATCACAGTCACCATTCCAATCATAACCACCACCACCACCACCACCACCATCATCATTGCCATTGTCGTCGTCGTCCTCATCTCCATCATCATCGACATCACCATCATCATAGTATCAACAAATATCTCTATGAACAGCATGTGGCCGTGTTAAGCACTTACTCTATAACTTATCATACTCAACAAAAATCAAAGGTCTCTCACTTCTAATACGATCATTGCCAGAATCACCGTATACAAGAATAACAACGAAGGAGTCTTTACTATTCTCAAAATGTCTGCTACACTAGAGCACAAAAACTCCGGTAAACTACACTGTTTCTAAAACCAAAATAAGGATAGCCATTATTGGAACGCTTTAAACAGATGCCTGGTAAACCAAAGCTGACTCTGGGCTAAACAATAGCAATAGCCGTAATGATAATACCAATAAAAGAATGACACAATCTATCTATCTATCGATCTATCTATCTATTTGGTTTTTTTTCTGTTTGTCTGTTCCTATTCCTCTTTCTCTTTCTCTCTCTTCCTCGCTCTCTCTATCTGTATATATATATATATATATATATATATATATATATATATATATCATCACACTCGACCCAATGACAAAATTCAATAGGGACCCTCTACGTAGTCATTCGACCTGCTAAGAATAATTACCAAATTCCCCTCAATCTTAAAACGAAAATAAGGAAGATGGTTTGTACAGCTGTTTCTTGGCTACAGCGTTTCCGAGTTCAAGCCGCAGTGGTCACGAGTGTAATGTTTTATATCCTTAGTTAGCTAGATATGAGAAGAACTTCGGCAATGCAAAAACAGCAACAGCGTTAACAACATGAACAGCAACAACATAACTCTTCAAGACTCATCGCAATCTAGTGATAACAGACTTAACATTATTTGAACCCATCAAATCGTGACATTCTGAAATAATGCTAGAAATAGCAACCAAAGTCTGCCGCAATAAACATAATTATTTCTGTCATCCGTATTGATATATCGGGTAATTCTGTCTTAAATACACTAGTAGTGTATCTAGGCGTAATGTTACACTACGCTTTGGAGTCTAAAATTAAGAAAAAACTCATAAACATATATCTGTGATCACAGATCTGCTCGATTATGATTGAGCTGGCATTAAAAGAAAAACATACACAGGGCTCGACTTATATGAAGTCACTCACATGCTAACATTTGAAAATTGCCTCATATATATCAATGCTTTAGCCTTTTTAGATGATGCCACCCCGCTGGCTAAGCGGGCAGGTCATATACATATCAATGTATAAAGTGATAAGCGGGAAGGCCATATATATATATCAATGTATAAAGTGATAAAGAGATTCCTGCTTGCCGTCGGTACACTAATCGCGAGCGCATAGAATTCTGAGAGTGCCGGTAGAACTATCTACGATATCATACAACCCGCATCTCATGTAATGCATCTTAGAGAGGGTGAGTAATAACTGAGGTTTAGAGGCTTATGCCGGGTTCTGATCCACAACTTAACTTGGAGCTCAACTTGGAAAACTTTCTTTGGGGCCATCTAAGAGTATTTGGAAACTGATGGAGAGGGGAGGGTTGCTTTTAGTGAGTTTACTGAACTGTAGGTGAGACATGAGAAGCTACCTTGCGTGAACGGTCGTTATCCCAGTGAGCGTTTGTAAGCCAGAGTTCAACACTGGAAGTCAGGTAGTACTTAGTAGTAGTTGCCAAAGCAATGATCTTGGAGAAGTGAGATTTCTATACTGGTCATAGTTGTTTATCCTGCTAGAAACTATTATTTCCTAGATTTTGTTTCCCTCGCCTGCATTTTCATATGTGTTTCTTAATAACCACCACCAACAATGCTATATATTTTGTCGTAAAGTCTCCGCAATCTGCTCTTTTGTAAAGGAATAAAACAATTTATTGTTGTAGTTCCTCCTTCTCCGCAAAACTCTTTTTCATTTCAGAAGGTTGTGAAACTTCTTTGAAGGCCGAAAACAATGTTCTTGCTTTATTTTTCATATTTAGTAGCTATAAGTGTTTGTCTTTCGTTATCCATAGTATATTTTTTTTAAAATTCCAGAGTGGATATCATACAGTTTTATAGATGCTATATTAATGGTAAAAATAATTTACTATGTCAGATTTCGAGTGTTGTATTTTAAATTTTGTCATTATTGTTCTTTTTATCCGTGTTGCTATTTATCATTTATAATCTTCTATTCCGACAGCTAATAATACTAGAGTAATAACACTACATACATTTAGCAGTTTTTGTATTAATACAAAGCATCTATTTTATCCGTTTCTAACCTTTCCTTTTATTTACGAAGGTTGTATTCTGTACAATTCAACTATTCCACATTATTCTTACGCCTGGGTTTATATTTTAACATCGCTGTTCCCTTACGTACTCCAATATAAAATCTCTTAATTTTGTTCACTTCCTTTAATTCATTTTTTGTTTAATCCGACAGATTTCCTTATCGATTCTTGCATTCCTGTAAGCATCTGTATTGTCCGCAGCAGATTCCTGTAAATTTTAAATTGTTTCGCAGCGTAAGACTTCTGGTGATCCGTATGCAAAAGATGGTCGATTGCCTTAGAGCAAATTCGTCTATGTTCAGTTTGACTGAATATGTTGCTTTAATTTGCTATTGTCCAACAGAAAAAAGTATAAAGACGAATACATGTAAGTATACTCTCTTCTTCTCAATATTGGGTTAGTTTATATAATTAAAAACTCGACTCATGTTGAGTTTAATACACAGTTTCATTTAGGTAAGGAGGTATGTACTGTCAGTAAAAGATTGTACCGTTGATAGGATTCATATCAAAACTTTTTCAAGTCTAATGGTCACCTATTGGTTCCTACCTGGTGTCCAGCTCTAACGGATCCACGCACTGTCTGTATATGATAGAACGCTATTGCTTGTATTAGTATGTCACTTAATCTGGTTTGACAGTAGCTCACAAGTTTTAAACTCTGAGTGAAACTCTTTAAAATACTCTCACCCTACGCACGCGAAGATCGAATTTTTTGGCGTGCTGTAATGGAGGAAAACAACCATCAGATGTCAAGGTTCTAGCGACAGTAAATTGACTTCTAAAACATTTTTCTGAGATACGTACCATGTAACACAGGAAGGTATATAGAAGACGTTACTCATCCTACTGCATCCTAGTATATTTCATGTCGTCCTTGCTGCACCACCAGTCCGGTTCGCCTACGCGACTGTATCCATGTCTTTTGATATTTTTTTATAAAGCGCTATCCGTGTGTTAGAGGTGGAGTGTATTCATTTTCGGAAGTGAAAGATGAATGAGATTACTAATTTAGTCATGATTAATTATTCTAGAGTCTAACACTGGATTACATTCTGAAAAACTGTCTGGTAGTTTATGTATACTATGCTGAAACACTTGTTTCTCCTTCGGTTCTCATCGATGCTGAATTTGTTGTTCAGTAATTGATATATGCAGCCACATCAGCCCTTGCAGTGTCATTTCTGGTGATTGGCAAACAAGTTGTTTTTCTTACAATTCCTTGTTTAATCGCTGCGATAACATTTCAATTAAGGCTCTGTAAACCGTAAGACATTTTGTTATGATAATGTAGTTTTCACGGTATGGTGCTTGTTTAGTCTAGGACAGAATTTTCCAAACGTTTTGGTGACACAGATGTCAACAAAATAATTGCTTTCCATTATTTATCAAAAAAATATAATAATCTCATGTAAGTCTTAATTTTTGTATGGTACAGGGACGCTAGTTATAAATAATTGACAATGCATAATTATGTAACATATGTTTGAATTAACCCAACAAAATCAATAAACTAAATGTACTTACCATTGTATTGTCAATTATCTATAATTAGCGTTCCCGGACAATCGAGAATGTTTGGAAACTTCCAACTGAGATCAAACAAACAGCGAACCAGTCTTCTTGCAATTTACAGCACCTTGACTGAAATAATATCGGAGAGATTATGCAAATTATTGTAAGAAAAACAGGTTGTTAGCAAATGACCAGAAATGATGATGCAATACATTTGTCTAATGTCCAGAACACACTTCTTAAATATTTGGTGGAATGTTTGAAAGAGACGCCTATATTTCGAAATCTAAACATCGTTACATTTTTGCATTTCGGTGTTTTTAAACTTTTCATTGTTGAAAATTGCATTTGCTTTTAGTTCTGTTTGGGTATATTTCTGAACCTTAAATCCAGAAACTAACCTACGCACTTTATAAATTGTTAACAAACTCCAATTATTTTTATATCAGAAAATTCTTCAATCCTTGAAAAGTTGTTTTATTTGCAACTCGATTTTTGTTTATTATTATTATTGTGTTATTAGAAAGTAATTATGAACTCTTCCTTCAGGCAATGTTAAATGATCAAAGATTAAAGGAGTAGCATCACATTTTAAATTCCATCCATCGATTGTGGAAAATAGTTAAACGTTTTTCTTTCTGTTTTCTTTATCCAGGTAACTATTTTGTCTCACATTGCACACATTTTAACGGACACTGTTTAGATAGTATCTCACATCTCTTGCGTATTTGTGTATATTTTATTTGAATGTTCATATATATCTGAAAGATAGGCCAATTTTGTTCATATATTTCTGTTCTGCTTACTGATTCTCTTGAAAATATTTAAACACCATTTCTTTCAGTTCAAATACAGAACAAAGAACTCAATTTGAGGGTCGGAATTTGAAACTTCTAATCTTTTCACAAATGTAAGAAAATAATCTTGATTTATGATGTCTTCCTTTAATATAATGTATCCATATCAACGATGCCTTCCCTAAGTAATTTTCATTCGTATGAAAATATTTGGTGTTTGATATTCAAGTGGATAGTGCTTCGTGAGGTAAAATTTAACGAATGTTTTAAATATATTGAATTTTCTTTTGACCAGGGCTCTAAAATGCTTTGATAAACTAGAACATAACCTTTCTGTAATAGTCCGTAGTAATTCATCCATCTGAGAATGTTTCCATTAAGAAATTTATCTAAAATCTCAATGTTTTTACGGGAACATTGTGAAAGCGCAAGAGTATCTCTCTCGGTTACACTGAATGAAACATATAAAACCCAATTGTACTGCTGTATTTATTAATGTCTATGTTTAGAAGGTTCGGTGGAACGTATTGACTCATGTATTTCCAATGTAAACACTTGTTACTGTTTCCAAGATGTATCTTTCATTTCCGATTTAGAATCATCAAACATATATTGAAGTTGACCTGCAGTGTTTTCCTACTGTAAGTTTTGCTTTGCCTTGGACTCAAATCTAGACACAAGCAGTTTTCGACAAGAAAGTTCTTTAATATTCCCGTGGTGATTTGACTGGAAACTGCTGCCGCTACTTATAGTTGCTTATAGGTAAGAGAGAGCGAGTAAGATATGAAGAGAGAGAGAGAGAGAGAGAGAGAGAGAGAGAGAGAAAGAGAGAGACAGAGACAGAGAGACAGAGAGACAGAGATTAATACAAGATATGTGAGTGCGTAAATGTTGTTTTTAATGGGAGAGAAACGCTTCTAGGCTCATACATTTTTTCTTTATATTAGATCTTTTTGTTTTCTAAGTGAAAAGCAGCATTTCGCTCTTGCTATGGACTCTTCAGCTCAGAATAACTCGCAGTCTTCACCACCATCACCAAAACCACCACCACCACCACCACCACCACCACCACCACCACCACCACCACCACCACTACTACTACTACTACTACTACTACTACTACCACTGTCGCCGCCACCACTCCCACCACTACACCGTGTTCTTTCGCCTATTGGAGTCTACCTATAAAGACGTTTCTATGGTAATAAAATTGCAGTATAGTATAATTTAATTTGGGTTAGAAACCCTGTGACTTTCCTTTATAGTCATAATATGAATAACAATACCTTTTCCTATAAAATGCAACAAAATTAGGATCTAGTCTTTCTCATTCACAAAATCAGCCCCCATAATTTTGCTGAGATTGCTATCAGTTTTGGTATATCGATACAACCCTGAATTTTGATTACGATCAACCAATTACTTTATCTCGTAAATTAAAGAATCTGATGTCATTTGGAATTAAATTTGGGAAAGTTGGGTATCAACAGACAGCGTGGCATTAGCAGCTTGTTGCTATGACAACAGGACGCTGCGTTGTGGTTCACTTCACTGTTGTCTCACCGTTGTCTGCGACTTCGTGGTTCACTTCACCGTTGTCTGTGACGCACGTTGTTCGATGTTGATTTTTTTTACAATTGATTCTTCACACTACGAGATTTTTTAATGTTTTTGTGTTAGTAGATTACTTATTTTTCTGTGCTTTTTCTGCATTTATTCTTATTGTCGTTTACAAATCCAAACATGAAAACGTTACTCAACTTTGGAGACACACACACACACACACACTTATATATTAATGATGTACATAAATACATGGCATGTATACATATTACTGAAATACGCATAAAGTAAACACATGCAGACAAATATGATAATATCACGTGACCACGTGACCGACCAGACCATCAGATGTTGCTACACATCGCTGGTCACAATGCGTTCGCATTGTTTTAGCCTTCGAATGACGCCACCCCGCTGGCTAAGCGAGCAGGCCAACAGAAGAAAGAGTGGTGAAAGAGTACAGCAGGGATCACCACCCCCTGCCGGAGCTTCGTGGAGCTTTTAGGTGTTTTCGCTCAATAAACACTCTCAACACCCGGTCTGGGAATCGAAACCGCGATCCTACGACCGCGAGTCCGCTGCCCTAACCACTAGGCCATTGCGCCTCCACTATGATAATATAACAAATTTTAAAAAAATATAGAAAATACAATCAATGAATGAGAAAGACTAGATCCTGATGATACATGTTGATTTTTTAGGTATTTCTGTTTATTTACAAACCGACAATGAACAGGTCCGACGCTACATTTCACAGGGTACAACCTTAAAGTTGACACCGCTCCGCTAAACGCAGAAAATTTCTGTCTCGCTATTGGCAAAAAATACTCAGTTATTTCGAGTTTTAAACCTCTGTAACTTTTTTCTCAGATATTTTTCTCCCCAACATTATACCTTCAAAGCAATGAGACTGGAATGTTACATTATTATAGCCAATTTTCAGATTTTTACTGTTTTCTACAAAAAGCATATTTTGCGAATGAAAAAAAACCCAACTAAATCCCAGAATTAATATGATTATCGAAAATTAATCTGATTTTACCCAATATTGAGTTAAAATTAAAGATTATTACCAACACACTGAGTGTTGCGACATACAATAGAGAATACACTGCCCTACACGATCTCTATTGCTAACCAGACAAGAACTCTGTCTTCGTGTTATCTGCTCGATACATAGTGGTTGATCCATTTCACCTCTGGAATAACTGGTAATTGTGTGCACTCCGGAAATTGCTGTCTAGCTGATGGCTATTAGATCTACGTATAGTGATATGAAGTTGTTGAACAAGAAACTTTCACAATTATCAGGTCAGGTGATATGATCTAGTGATATTTGTTAGGTATTTGGGGATAGTGTATTCACTTTGAGCAACAGCTGTAATTGGCTTGTACTTTATTTTTATTGACCTCGGAAGAACAAAAAGCAAATTTAACTCCGATGGAATAACGTTGCCTTTAGAACGTAAAGCGTCAGATTAATGGTACTTTTGTGGATCTGCCAATCCACTGCTCTTTCATGATAATATTTCTAGTATGGGAACAAGGCCATAAGTTTGGGGAGAAGGATTAGTAATTTAAATACCGGTATTAGATTGGTAATTTATTTCATCGATTCCAGAACCATAAAAATCTAAATGGACATCGGTGGAATTTGAACCCAGAGTGTGGAGAAGCAGATCAAATACCGCAAAGCATTTTGTCCGAAGCTCTATTGATAATAAAGATGATAAGGAAGCAGAATATAATGGTGATAAAAATGATGATGGTGATGATGATGGTGATGATAGAGGGAATGATAATTATGATGATTATGATTATAGCGTTTTCTTCATTCGCCACAAGAGCAACATATGTGGAGCAAAGAAAATGTAGAAGAAAAAGAAAAGGGAGTAGGAAGAAGAAGAAGAAGATTAAGAAGAAGAAGAAGAACAAGAAGAACAAGAAGAACAAGAAGAACAAGAAGAACAAGAAGAGAGGAAGGGAGTTGAGAAGGCGGGAGAGAAGACAATGAAGAAGAAGAAAAGAAGGAAGAAGATAAAAAAGAATAATTCAGTACAATTGTTATAGTACAGAGGAGTGGGATTGAGTTTGTGTAGCCATAGCTAGTTTATCTTCTATCTGATGATATACTGGCGGATATGAAATATATCATTATCGATAAGTAGACAGAACATCATAGCTAGACTACTCCAACCACCAGCTATCTCCAAAACTATGGTACACGGCGGCAATGAAAGCAGTTCTTTCCCCAGATCGACTAATTAGATTTAAGCTAACAATCGCTTCTATCCGTTTTCGTATAGAAGACTCTGACACTTGCCAACAAATGCTTCTGCTTTAATGACCGTACTGATGATGGAGTGAGACGATTGGAGGTTTTCCGATAATTACCTTCTGTATTCTGGTCGTAGCGAGGGATCTGAAATGTGTTAGTGAATTATTGGTTGAGATCGGGGTCGACATTTCTATTCTTTGTTCTTATTGTGAATGATTTTCTTTCCCAAAAGCTGTCTAAGATAAAATCAAAGTTTGGCTTTCATACAGCCATTCTGTTGATTCAGGATAGAGCTTGGCTATGTTTGAACAGAAAATATTGGTACCCACTTTGAACAAGTAATGTTTAAAGAACACTCGCTCAACTCGTTTAAACCAGCGTAAAATGAATAGAATGTAGAATTAAAAGAGAGTGAACCGCATGGTTGCACTAAATACATTGCACATACCTAAATAAAAACAACGCAATCAATAAATTTAACACACATACACGTAACTGCATTCTACAAGTCAAATGCAACCTTTAATCTGGTCATTCAGCTTGTTAGAAATAGCAGCCAGATTTGCTCAAATGTATACTACAGTCTTTAAAACGATTGGAAAGTTTATAGTGTAGTTGTTGTAACGCCTTGTTGTTGCTGATCATAGGTCTATTCAGCTACATACTGCAATTAAGAATCAAGTAAAGGCAAATTGTAGGAATTAATCGGGAAAATTTAAACCGGCAGAAACGCAGTTACAGTGGGCCATTAAACACTTATAAGCAACACATAGGAAAGAATAAGTGGAGTTTCGATTGCTTTTACACTCTGATGTGCACAGTTAATATGAGTATATCTTACTGTAACATTATACAGTTGATGAAATACTGATAACCTGCTCTTATTTCACTGAAAGGGCATAGATAAACGATGACCGGGCGTAATTAGAGTTGTTCCTAACGCTATTTGGTTGTCTAGGAGAAACTATATGTTATAAAGGATCTAATTAATATAGTAAGTGCAACACTTATGAGATGGCAATATGCATTAATTATTCAGAAAAATGAAATAGTTTCCAGATCGACACAACTCAAAAAATATTGATATTTAATTCTAAATTTCATGTGTTGTTTATAATTTCAGATGTCAGCCGATATGCAATATACAAGAAAAGGAATCGCTAAGGAGTTGAAAGAATATAGCACTTTGTACTGTGTAAAAAAAAAATGCACACGGGCGCAAGTTTGCTTCCCAAGCACATGGCTCTGAGTTCAGTTACACTGCGTGGCCCTTGGGCCAAAACCTTGTGAACGAATTCGGTAGACGGAAACTGAAAGAATCACGTTGCATATATATATATTTCTATGTACTTAAATCCTTGTGTCTGTGTTTATCCTCCACCAGCGCTTGACAACCGGTGTTGGTTGGGTTATCGCTTCGGCTAAGACAGCAATGCAATAGAACAGAATTTATCACGTCGGCTAAGACAGCGGTAGGATAAATACCAGGCCTACAAAAGTCGATTCATTCGATTAATCTTCTTTCAAGGCGGTACACAAGCATGACCACAGTCTAATGACTGAAGCATGTGAAAGATAGAAGATATATTCAAACATATTTATTAGTACTAGACTGTGAATATAGTAGTTTTCCTTTGTCCTTAGAAGATTAGTGACAGGTGTTTGTTTCCAGCTTTTATTCCTTAATCCAACCTGAAAACGAACGCCGCAGAAGACCACAAAGGCTACAAATTAACTCAAAAGGATTGTTTAGGTACACATAACTTCGATTTGTATTATATTGTGACTAGTTACATGTGGATGTCATATTTCATACCCAGAATCAAGAACTTCTACTTACACACAGACGACAAACTTCATGTTTGATATCAATTCATTCCATTTGAAAATATAGTTCTGAAAATCTTTTTCAGGAGAACTAGATTGAGGGCTTAAAATGATGTATTGTTACAAGATATCTATTGTATTGGTAGATTTCCTCTCATTTATTTCAATTTTTGTAATTTGTAATTTCTTATAGAGTCATATATATTTCTTATTCGCTTTGTTATTTGCCTGCACGCATTTATGTAAATACTGAAAGAGTTATGGCCGTCTTAAACGTTAAGATTGTGTGTCTGTGGATCTATAAGAAATGGATTCATTTCTGATCCATCATATTGTCATCGATTTATATAGTAGTTAATTGTATGTTTGTAATGAGTTTCTATTCATTTTAGTTTCATCGGAATCCTGGTAAAGTTTAATGGAAAGGTATAGTTCACTCCAGCAATTCTATTGTTAGGCATTTTCAATTGATCTTATCTGTATAGATGTCTAGCCAATGTAGCAATTACAGTGCAATTGGAAATTTTCTAATTGCACTCGCCAAACCATAAACTACAATGATCTCACCTGGAAGCCAAAAGTCCGAAGAGTAGGAGACATGTGTATTAATGTTTTACGCACGCACATAAATTCTCTTTCTCAGTAACACAGTGGGAAATGTATCGATATCTATATTTGTTTGTTGTTACTGTTGCCTGCACGATAGAAAACGAAGTGAATTATTATCTAAATTTAACTTATATGTCTGACATATATGCTCTTAGTTGCTGGACAGTAAATGTATCTTAATAAATATTATGTTTACTGTCTTCGTTTCACAGTTACATTTCTAAAGCTGCTGTACATAAGTCGCTGATATTAATATGTATTTATTGTTTTCTCTTTGTCGGATTGTTGTTTCATGACACACAATAATTCTAGTTGCGCAATGATCGTAGCATCGAGATAATTAGTTAAATTCATATAATTTCGTCCTAATCTATACACCATGAGAAAATGTTTTTATATTCAAAATGTATCGCTATACCTTGCAGTTGGAGACAACTAACTTGCTGTATATATCATGAAATTATTAAAGAATGAAGATTAATTCAAGTAAAATAACCGCTTATCACATTTTATCACTAAAAGAGTCTCGAGTCTTACTTTTACTTAATCGTAACGTTAACTTTGAAGTTCTAGCGAAGGGACACTATCTATATAACTACTGGTAATGTAATTGATGTTTTGAAACGTAATTCTCATCTACGGATTCAAGTCAAAAAACGTAATTGGTGTTGGTATTTGAAAATATTTAGTATGAAATAGATTGTGACAATATGGTCGTTTTAAGAACCTGCAGTACTATGTTACTTCCTCTGCTCTGTTCGCCGAATTAGAAATATAGAATTCGATGTTTAAGAGTTTTTAGAACACTTTCATGATGGACTCATACTGTTTAACAAAGATATTCTAAACTTAAAGATTACGGAACATAAAACATCTGCAAAAGAAGCGGTTTAGTTCAGGCATGATGGAAAGAAGTATTTGAGCAAATGTTGTTCCATGTTCCTGCTTTTTCAGTTATGTAAAATACATATGTATAAATTATTAATATAATGGTTAAAATATTGCATGAACAAAATAAGTTTCGAAACTGAAACTAAAATACATACATTTATGCATATGGAAGCGAACATCGGTGTGTATTGAGGAACTTCATTTCAAACCATATTCTCACTGTTGGATCATGATGCGCATCATCATAAATAGGGCTTGGGCTAAGTGCTACATGTGTCAAAAAGTCGTAAGAAACAAGCAACGTCTGATTTGACTATCATGCATATATATATATATATATATATATATATATATATATATATATATATATATAGTTAATCCAAACAAGAAAACACAGAAAAAAAAACACAGCAACGCGAGGACGTGGAACAAATAAAGTATTATTGGATGCTCAAGAAAGAAGGGAAGAAGGAGGGTTTAACGTTTCGAGCGGAGCTCTTCGTCGGAAACAAAGGAGAAGGAAAGATACCGAGAAGGAAAGACAGAGGGAAAAAAATTGCTGGCGGTGCTCACGAGGTCACATATATATATGTATGTGTGTGTGTGTGTGTGTGTGTGTGTGTGTGTGTATGTGTGTGTGTGTATATGTGAGTGTGTGTGTGTATGTATTCATATATACGTACTACATATCACCGTATGATTCGGCATATAGAAGAAAAAATAACTTTAATTCTGTTTCGAACAGTTACGTTCCTCTACCCACTGAGTAACTTGTCATTCCCCAGATAAAGTTTTATAAAATAAATAAGTAATTAGCAGGCAAATTCATGGAGTCCATGAAATCAACTAAAATCGTGCAAGATAGCAACACTGATGATCATATATAGGTGCGGACTGAAGTACACGATAAATGAAAGCAATATTATTTTAAGAGTATTGGAAACACTTTCATAACAGTTGAAATATCCACATGAACAGGGCAGAAAAAGAAAATTGTCCATAATGCCTTCTAACATAAACATTAGGATATACATGTTGGTTGAGGTAAAGGAAATTGATAAACATCTACTCTAATACACTATTCATTCTATATTTTATCGATCTTCGGAAAGATGAATTGTAATAGTAAGGGAAATCAGAAAGGGAAAGATAGAAAGTAAACGCATGTATTTAGTTTCTGCTACTAACATTTATAATGATGCTAAAATAATACATTGTTGCATGAGCACAGTCCCACGATTTCAAGAGGAAGTTGTAGAGGAATTAATCGCTTCATATATATATATAGCTTCAGCTACTTGCCTATGTACGTGATATGAAATGTCTTCTTGCTGCCAATAACGGGACTAATTGCAAGTTATCAGCTGTTAATACTCCCCATAATCCTTTACTGATACCTCCTGAAGCATTTTCCATAATCCTCTTTAACTAATAATTCTGGAATCTCTAACTAGAAAGAGAAAAAAACCCAGAAAAAAATAGATTCCTTCAATGCACCGTGCGTAGTTTGCCTTAAACATAGCATCGATATAGCTAAGTGCCCAATAATCCTTACAGTGCCCCTTAGCATTATAAATGCATATATATATATATATATATAATATATATATATATATATATATATATATGCATGTATATGTGTGTGTATGTATATACATATGTATATGTATATATATATATATTATATATATATATATATATATATATATATATATATATATATATGTATGTGTGTGTAAAGTAAGAGGAGGGATATAATATCCAGGCAGATACCGAATATTTATATATATATATTTATATATACGAAGAGTTCTGACAAGTTCCTGGCTTTAAGGGTATCGTAAAAGACCTGGTTGGAGGCCTAAACGTCCGTGTTCTTTGACAGGGCTTAGAAAACCTGAAAGATCGCTGCGCTAGGTGTGTGAGGGAAGTATATGTTGAATAAAACATTGAATAACTGATCATTCTGTTTTTTTTTTACCCAGAGACTTTTATATATCTTTATCCAAATATAGATGCATAAATATATACAAAGTGTGTCACTCTCTCACACATATACAAACACATACACACGCACACATACATATGTGTATATATATATATAATAATAATATAATAATAATAATATATATATATATATATATATATATATATATATATATATATATATATATCTATATATATATATATATACATATATATATGCATACATGGGTACAGGGTGCCACCAAGTGTGTGTAAACAACATGAAATACATAAACAAACGAGTTAAATACGTAAACAGAGAAAAAATGCAAAACAGTTGAGGTAAACACAGAGAAACGACACTTCATCGGTTGTCGGCTGTCTATCTACTCCTCATTTCGATCATTCAACGACAATATGAGTCTTCAAAGACAGTTTGAATTAAAATTTAGGATTTATAGAAGGTCAAAGTTGAGAACAAAAACAGGATAGTGGGGACACACAAGGAAACCGAGCGAAAACAAACATGGAGGGTCGTCAGGCCAGAACGAGAGGAAAATAGTGAACGCTGGAAAAAATATTTTCTTTGAAAAGAGAAAAGATAGAAGAGAGAGAGAGAGCGAAAAAAAAAACACTGTCCTTTGAATGTCCGTGCAGGAAAAGAAAGATGGTCTTGTGAAGAAAGGAAAGATGGACTATGGTCCCGTGTGAGCTAGATGAGAGAGAAAAAGAGAAATAGGGGAGAAAGAAACATAGAAAACTGCGAAAGAGGGAGGGGAGAACAAGGAATTAG
>NC_043003.1:33418239-33420739 GCF_006345805.1 Octopus sinensis
CATCTATCTAATTATGTATGCACGCAAGCACAAATTTATGTGTATGTATGTGTGTGCTCGTGTGTAATAATATTAATGTATCGTTGAATAAGAAAATATAAGCAGCTTATTTAAATTCATATATAGTGTGTGCATAATTTGGTTAATATTCTGTTGTAATACATTATATATTGTAATAATATTCAGTCTCTTTTTCGTATTTTTGTACCAAATGAGTCATTTTGTACACATGGGAATATTTACATATGCACACTATTGACCTATACATGCAAATATCTGTTGTTCATTATCATTGTATGTGGCACGCTTAACATCATATTCTTCCTAAAACAGTTATTCGTAGGGATTACTGCGTCTTCATGCATCATGTATCGGAATGTGGAAACTTAAAAAAGGCAAAAATAATCCGAAGACTGCGAGGAAGCTTATAACGTTCATAGCTAACATATCTATATATGTATATATATATATATATAATATATATATATATATATATATATATATATATATATATATATATATATATATATATTATATATGTGCGTGTGTGTGTGTATGTATGTATATGTATATATATATATATATATATATATATACATACATATATGTAAGATTGTATGTATATATGTATATATATATATATATATATACATACATATATGTAAGATTGTATGTATATATGTATATATATACACATGTATATATATATATGTGTATATATATATATATATATATATATATATATATATATATATATATATATATATATAAACTTAGATAAACTTAGATATGTTTCGACCAAAGATTGGTCCAGGCCATGTCTAACTTAATAGCACCACCTGATAGGATTATTCGAATCCTGTTTAAGTCAAGTTTTGTTCAAGTAGTGAGTTCTTGTTGGGTGAGTTGTATCCAGTTTTGTTCAAGTAGTGAGTTGTTGGGTGAGTTGTATCCAATTATGGGTGGCTTATCTGGTATTCTTTGAAGGAATCTATCCAGACTCTGTTTAAAGTTGATGGGATCCTTTTCCTCTTTGATCTCCCTCGGGACAATGTTAAATAGGGCAGGGTCTGTTGAGGAAAAGAAATTATGTTGCAGTGTACATGTATGTTGTGATCTTGAATTGGGCAGGGGACGTATAGCCCGTGGTCCAAGTCTTGGATGAACCTTGAAGCTAATGTTTAGGTCGTTTGGGCAAAGTTGGCGGTATATTTTCCACATCGTACAAATGATGTACCGCTCACGGCGACGCTGGTGGGAGTAAAGTTTCAAGGCTTTAAGGCGATCCCAATAATCGAGAGCAGCCATGCCTTCAATTTGTTTGTCGTCAACAATTACATCCAGGTCTCTGATATTGTTAGAGGCTGTGAGCGGTTCCCCTGAAGGAAGAGAGTATGGTTGTTTTAGTGAGGAATTTCTTCCAAAATGCATCAGCTCAAATTTTCCCTCATTCAATTGCATTTTGTTTCTGTCTGCCCATTGACTCACAGCATATAGATCAGACTGGAGTTGAGTTCGGTCTGCTTCTTCATTGACGATTTGCTGGAGCTTAGTGTCATCAGCGAATATTTTCACTTTGCAGTAATGTACGACACTGGAAAGGTCGTTTACGTAAATTATGAAGAGTAGCGGACCCAAAACAGTTCCCTGGGGAACACCGCTGGTGTCTTTTGTTGGGTTTGAGTGGACTCCATCAACTACAACATGTGTTCTATTCGCCAGGAAATACTTAATCCAGTGTAGAACTTTTCCACGGATTCCAACATTTGCCAATTTTGAGAGTAGGATGTTATGGTCTACCCTGTCGAACGCTTTACTGAAGTCAAGATATATGACGTCAGAGTTCGAACATGTTCCCAAGGCTTTGAGTACATCTTCAATGTGGTGTAAGAGCTGTGTTAGACAGTCCCTGCCACAGCGAAAGCCATGCTGATTTGAATTTAGGAGTTTGTGGGTCTCCAGGACGTCAGCTATCCTTGATCTTAACACTCTTTCAAACACTTTAATGATGTGGGAGGTGAGTGAGATTGGGCGATAGTTGACTGCGAGGGATCTGTTTCCCTGTTTGAAAACCGGGATGACCGACTGGGATAGAAACTGTTTCGGTATATAACCTGCGTCTAACGAATTTCTCCAGAGGTTGGTCAGAGGGACTGCAAGTTGATATCTACATTCCTTCAGGAGACTAGCGGGAAATCTATCAGGACCTACAGCAGAGTAATGTTTGACCTCATTTATTGCTGCTACGATGTCGGTGGCAGTGAAGGTTATGTCTGAGATTTTGTGTTGGGAGTCAACTTCGTTCGTTTTCCTTACGTCAATATCAGTGGGAACACTAAAGACAGAGCAGTATTGTTTCTGTAGTATTTCTGCCATTTCTTAGCATCGTGTTGGGGAATGCCGTTATCGTCAATCAGTGGCCCAATGGGTGAGACAGTGGTTCTATGCTTATTTCCATAAGAATAGAACACTTTTGGGTTCTGTTTGATGTTTTTGATTA
>NC_043003.1:33425739-33438239 GCF_006345805.1 Octopus sinensis
GTTCAACTGATACTTATCTTATAGGTCCCGAAGGACGAAAGACAAATTCAACCTTGTCGGAATTGGAACTCAAAATGTAAGGACGGACGAAATGCTGATAAGCATTTTGCTCGGTTTACTAACATTACTTCCAGCTCGCCGCCTTATATCAAACAAATATTAATAATAATTGTTCAATATAAAATATATAAATTCTAGATGTTTCTCAAGGATTTTACACTTCTGCAAAGAATGATTAGAATGGTGTATTATAATTCTTGATTTAATTATCAAACATAGGCTATTCACTCTAACAGAAACTTCTTTGTAAGTTTTGGAAACAATACCTGTGACCTGCGACTACTTGTTGGACATATTGTAGCTGCTTCCTTAGGTCTGGTCTTTTTACGTGAACGATTGAAAAAGTTCAATTCTTCTGGAACTATTTCTCTCCCTTTAAAGAAATGTTCTAGTAGAGGTGCCTGAATGTAATAACTGAGTAGATATTTCTGAGATAGCAACAAATTTTCAATGTTTGTGAAGAAAAATATCAGCTAAAGATTTCGGGATAGATTACCAGTACAGACTGTTTTGTTAGATTTATATAAATCACGAACTTTCATTATTTACTTTTTAGCTGTTTCATTTAAAAAAAGAAATTGCCATTTTGACTTTCTCGGGTATTGGTTATGATAGATCAAAGAGAGCGAAAGAAATATTTATTTCGAAAAGCTACCAACGACGTCGGATAAAAGACTTTAAGACTCCAAAATGAATGTCTTGTATTTTGCTTTCTGACTAGATTTTGAAAAAATTCAAGATCTTGTTTTCTTGGAAAAATAGCATCTATACACAGAACTATGAAATACTAAAATACTTAAAAAGAAATTACTAAAATAATTTTACCGGTGAGTGTGTTAATAATAAGGCACTAAAAGAGAATGACTCTCCCCAGACACAACAGAATATGCTTCAACACACGAACTCATATAAAGAATCTTGCAAGCAAAATCCAAAAACGAAATACTAAAATAAGTTTTAATCCTAAATCCAATCCTTGAGAAAGACGCATAGTTATAGAATGAATTGGAGAAAGAACATTTCAAATTATTTTGAACCATCTAGAATTTTGAAGCCTATATAGCACGAGGCATCCATCCTTCTTAAGCCTAGGCTCCTGGCGCCATAAATACCCTGTTCTTGGCATCATTCCGAATTCCATCATGTAAAGAATAACAATTTGCAATAGTTTTCTGTTGTCAACACTTTGATATTTGGCTTTTAGAATGACTCTCAATAAGTTTAATATATTAATGGATAAAGGTTGCAAAGGATATGACATTTCAACATCTTCATCTGCGATTTTACAATTATGTTGGCTGGAAGAAGATTAAGTGTTTGAAAATATTCAAAAATTGTAAAGGTAGGACTTTTAGATGAGCCAGTTGAAAAAATTTTGAGAACACACCTTCAAGCAAAAGTTCGAATGTATAATAACGACAAGCTAAAACAAAAATGTCATATCGAAGGTTTCACTGAATTAAAACACACACACCTCGAGATATTTATGTATGGGTATTTGTTGTATCGAATCAGAGTTTTAATCTGGTTGTATACACCATAGTCATTAAGGTTTCGACAACAATTTCAGAGGTTTATTATGCCCTTGAATTCAAATCCTTGCATGAACTACAAGTTTACTACTGATATATCAAATAATAATATTTTTAAACATGTTTTGCAATCGTTAAATTTCTTTCAGTTTCAATAAATTCTTACATCTATTATCAGTCTCAGTCCAGAACAAGTAGATTTCTTGGATAAATAACTTTGTTATCAAATTTCTAAAGCACGTTATTTCTTATATCTAATTATACCGACCGAATTGCAATTGGAATCAATAAAAAATTAATGGGTTCTTGTATTTGTTGAAGAACGAAAGACAAATATACTTTGCTATTGTATCACACGTTTGTGTTCAGACTTGAGCAGCAATATCTACTGGTGGAGACTTGCCTCTTGAATTGCTTTCCGGTACAATTTTTCTCTGCTTCGCTTGCAGTTCGCAGGCGAATTTACATCATTAATTGACGCAGAACGTATCTGAATCTTTACTTTTCAAGTATTTATAAATTTTTTCATCTCAGCCTTTTGAATGTATTCAACAATATGTCAATTTTTATTCTTCAACTTGATTCGGGTTGAGCTACTAGGAAATTTTGTCATATTAATTGTTTATAAAAATATGTGAAATTCTTCGACAATATCGAAAAGGCCACTTCGACAATCCTTAAATTTGTCTTGATTGTTATGCCCTTCTACTTTGGCGATTCACATTTTATACCACAAGGGAATGTGTTTCCGAATATTTGTTTCATATTTTGGTGGAAATATTTCCGTCATACAATGTTTTCCTAACGCGGTTTACCGCAGTTACGACTCTTTCCGCCAAAGTATCAGTTTCTTCTCTGAAGATAAAACAAATATTTAAGAAATCCTCTTTCAATGGACAGTTTCCTGCAGGAATTAATGATGGTGATTATCCAACAAATCAATGAATGTTTATGCTAATTTCTAAAGCAAAATGTCATTTTATTAATGTTTAAAGTACATAAGACTGAATGGATGAAAAATATGTATCTATCATATACAAATGTGAAAGGAAAACATTGTTAGAAATGTCAAATATCAAAATCTATCGAAATCATTTGAGCATGTTTAAAAAAAATTAATTATGAAGAAGATATCATGGTAGCGAGCTTGCAGAATCGTTAGCAAGCTGGTAAAATCGCTTAGCAGCATTATGTACGTCTTTATGTTTTGAGTCCATGTTACACTGATATAGACTTTACCTTTCATCTTTCAGGGTCGATAAATTGAGCACGAGTTGATTACTGGGGTCGATGTAATCGACTTATCCTCTTCCCTAAAATTGCTAGCCTTGTAACAAAATTAAAAACCAGTAATTAAGAAATTGCAGAAAAGCCAATTATCAGGTCATGCCATAAGTTCTGTCCAATTTTACCTTTTTTTAAAAATTGAATGAAATTTTAATAGTATTTTAGAATGTCTAATGGAATTGGAAATTAATTTTATGCATGTATGTACATTTAAACTAATTAAATATTATTTTACAGAATAATAGAATTCAAATTTCTTTGATAAAAACTCTTTCTAACATGGAAGCATCCAAAAAGCTTTTGAGGCACATAATGTTTTATGAGTACAAAAAAGGAAACTCTGCAGCCGAAGCGACTCGAAACATACACTCAGTTTATGGGCAAGAATGCTTGAATGAAAGAACTTGCAGAAGATTGTTTGCAAAATTCAGAAGTGGAGATTTCAGCCTTGAAGATTAAGATCGAACAGGACGTCCGGTTGAGTTCGATGATAAGCTCCTTGAGGCATTACATGAAGAACATCCTGCATTATTAGTTGAAGAATTGGCAACAAAGCTTAGTTCAAACCATACAACTGTTCATCGTCATCTTCAACAACTTGGAAAGGTTCCTAAACTTGGAAAATGGTACCTCATGAATAGTCGGAAAGCAACCACAAATCCCGAGTTGATATCTGCTCTTTTCTTCATTCTCGCGAACTCATTTCACTCTTTTGGGATAGACTTATGAGTGGTGACAGAAAATGGATCTTCTGTCGAAATGTTAAACGCCGTAACAGTGGTTTGGTAAAAGGGAAAAGGCTCAACCACAACCGAGAAAGGAACCTCATGGAAAAAAGGTTCTTCTCTCAATCTGGTGGGATTGCAACGGAGTAATTCACTTTGAATTTTTACCACCTAATGCAACACTCAATGCTCAAGTTTACTGTCAGCAATTAGAGCGTTTGAACCAAGCTTTGAAGACCCGCTTTAGAGAATCGAAAAGGAGTGATGTTTCATCAGGATAATGCGTGACCCCACACTGCAAAGATCACATCAAAGAAGATCGAAGAGCTTGGTTGAGAAAAAATTCCTCATCCAACTTATTCTCCCGACCTTGCTCCTTCAGACTACCATTTGTTTCGTAGCTTACAGAATCATTTGGAGGATATAACTTTCGCAAGCCCGAAGGAGTCGAAACTGACATTTCAGAGTATTTCGCTTGGAAACCAAGGAGTTTTACATCGATGGGACTAAAACGCTTGTAAATAGATGGAAGGAAGTCATAGATAATCAGGGAGTACATTGATGATTAAATTTCAATTAAATATAACATTTGATCACTTGTTTTCTGTATTCAAAATTCGGACAGAACTTATGGGATGATCTGATAATAATGAAACCTGTAAAAAATAGTGAGTTCTACCTTATTTGACTTATAAAGCGAACTTTATAAATGCATCTAATACGCACGCGCACACACATACATACTCATACACACATATAGGTATTATACATTATATCTAAACAATCTCTCTCTCTCTCTCTCTCTCCCTCTCACACACACACATGCACACAGACTCTAGATTGATAGATAGAGAAATATATATATATATTTAATTTCAGATATGATATTTACTTCATTGAATATCTGTGCTGAATTATGTACAACAGCCAAGTTATTCCTCAGAGTTCTACCCATGAATAAATATTGGCAATTAAAAGTATAGATTTTAAATGCTAATTATCGTACATTCTGAAACTTTTCAATCGATGAAATCGTATTCACGGCTGCTGCGAGTGAATTGTGTAAGTTTTAATTAAACATAGAGAAAATAGCCAGAAACACCCTCTTTTTTTCAAGGTAACATCACAGAACACAGTAAATTTCAAGAACTTACTTAACGTTGCTAGTGTAATCAATAACTCCAATTAGAGCAGGATTACTAACCTGCTATTGTGTTATATTATAATTCATAAGTGAGAGAGTCTCCTGACCGATAGGCAAGTGACCACGAGGAAAAGAGATAACTGGAATAAATCTGAATTCTCGAAAACAGTAAATCAAAATTAAAAATATAAATGCAGGGTTTCAAAAAAGAGCAACAAATCATGGATAATTATTTGAAAACAACGACTAACATACTCAAAACTACTTATAAGAAAAAGGTAAAATTAAGTTCAAGAGGAAAAGTCAATACATTAGAATGCTTATCAAATAAATATTTGAATCCTTTCCTTTCATCCTTTAAGAAGGTAGGCTGCGATATGAGGGAGAAGAGATTGATATTTCTAGTGATTTACATGCTGAAGTGGAGGGACGCTTGTTGGTTCATTCAAATTTTGTGTACAAAAGAAATAAATAGCACGCGGTATGAAATGCAGCAACACGCTAAGTTCATTTTGTTTTTATAGTCACATTGTATATGCAATGGCAATGTGGACAGGTAAAGTTCAATGAACGGATGAACAATGTACCATCGTGAAAGTGACATTTACTTTGTGCGTAGAAGGGAATCCCTACATGGTCGCTTGACTTGTTAGACATAGTAATCAATTAGTGTATAAACCAGATTCTAATGTCTTCACCAAGCACATAGTGGCTAATGTAGTACAGAGTAGAATGTTGTTGAAAATAAGATAGTTTCGCGGCCATTGATTGATCAAACATCTTTTACTCTTTTACTCTTTTACTTGTTTCAGTCATTTGACTGTGGCCATGCTGGAGCACCACCTTTAGTCGAGCAAATCGACCCCAGGACTTATTCTTTGTAAGCCTAGTACTTATTCTATCGGTGTCTTTTGCCGAACCGCTAAGTTACGGGGACGTAAACACACCAGCATCGGTTGTCAAGCGATGTTGGGAGGACAAACACAGACACACAAACACACACACATATATACGACGAGATTCTTTCAGTTTCCGTCTACCAAATCCACACACAAGGCTTTGGTCGGCCCGAGACTATAGTCGAAGACACTTGCCCATGGTGCCACGCAGTGGGACTGAACCCGGAACTATGTGGTTCGTAAGCAAGCTACTTACCACACAGCCACTCCTACGCCTATGTATTCTTGGAACGAAAAAAAAAGCAGCTGCAGCAACAATACAGCAGTAAAGCATTTAATATTGGACATATAAGCTCAAATATAGCTCTACAACAACACTGTCATTATCAGATTAAAGTTTATGATACTTCCTCTGATCCAAAGCCTCTAACTTAATGTATTCGTTTATATAATGGAACTTACTTTTATGGTTTTATGTAAGGAAATCTAAAATTTAGTTCTTAACACTCTCTTATCAAATGGTTTTTCATTTAGGCACGAGAACTGCAAGTTTAAGATAAGAATTTAGTCAGTGCCAACGAATCCCTGTACTTGGCTGTAAGGCTATCTCTTCCAAGAATTAAAATTCTTGATACTTTCAATGTTAATTAAAATATATAGGAAGTGTATTTCATTAATAAATACAATCACCAAAAGGTTAAGCAAACCAAATGGCCACATCATAACGAATACAAAGCAGACATCGTCTTATATACATTATACACGCACTACATATGATTTGTGGATCAATTTAGCACGTAGATACACAATTGTCTGATATGATACATAAATGATATTCACTGAATGTAAATGAATTATATTTCAAGTTCATCGAAGTTAGATGTAATCTGTCGGCTGATATAATACCATCATCCGGAACATGGCTATTTTTAGCTGAGTTCATTCTGTTGCAAATACTCCACTCAGTTCTTCGAGCTGCAGAATGTTTCCTGAATTGCCTACACGTGTCTCACAAATCACTGTTCTACCTCTCATTGAGTTAAGCCAAAAGAGAATGAGAAAAAACAAAAACTTAGTGAAACTCAAAGAGCAAAGAAGGTTATCTAAGAATCATATTAATAAGGGTACATACACGAATTTACAATCAATATATATACATATTCATGTTATAGAACATAAGCTATATAGTGCGGGCAGGACACTTTCGTAGGAGAAAAATGTAACAATTATTTTACTTGCGTTTGTATTGGCAAAAAGTGTCAGATATAAATGTGTGTGCATGAATGTATGTCTTGTGTCATTGTGATACCCCAGCATGGCCGCAGTCTCGTGACTGAAGCAATTAAAAGGTAAAATGTATATATATATATATATATATATATATATATATATATATATAATACATATACATACATATATATAAATATATATATATATATACACACATATACACACATAATGAGATACATACGTATGCCTACACACACACGCGCGCATGAACCTTCATACACACACATACACGCATATATGTACACGTATATGTAAAATGTGTCTATGTGTACACATAAATATGGCTTAGAAGTATTTATGCATTCGAGAAGTTGAAGTGTGTTATAAACTTCAAGTTAAAGATATACACAAGGGTTATGAAAAGGAAAGGAAATTGAAAAATTTAAAGAGGGGAATAATGTAATGATGCATGCCTATGAAGACGAAAAAATGGACAGTAATGATGATGATGACGACGATGGACAGTAATGACGACAATGACGACGATGACGACAATGATGACAAGGACGACAACTATGATGGTGATCGTGATGATGATGATGATGATGATGATGATGATGATGATGATGATGATGATGATGATGATGATGACGATGATGAAATCGATATCGACACAGTGTAGGCGAAGGCAACAAAGTCGGGATAGAGTGCAAAATAGACTTCAGCGAAGTCTATCTATAGATATAAATGGAATACGAAATTTGAATGTAGAGTTAGACTAAGAGAATAGCTAAAGAGAAGGGGAACAGTGTAGTCAAGGTGGTGTAAGTGGTTTTATCGAAGTGGGAAGGGCTTTGAGCAAGTTTGATAAACAAGAAAATCGTTTCGTCGGAAAAAAATCGATATATATATGATAGAAAATTTCTCGTAGATAGGAAAAGAATAAAGATCAGGGATAGGTCGAGTCGTCAATGAAGAGGTTAAGTCTGGCTGTAAATGTTTTTCTTTATTACTGTCACTATATGTTGTGTGTGTGTGTGTATGTGTACGTGCAAGTGTATGTGTACTATCTGTCTCTATGTATGAGTGGTGCTGTAGATTTGTGTACGAACATGTGTGTATGTTCGTGTCTGAACGTGCGTAATCTCATTTGTCATCCACAGTGTTCATCTTTTGTTGATTAGTTATAGAGCTGCTCTAATCGAATGGATTTACAATCGCAGACATTTTTACAGTACGCACCCTATGTCTTCTTAATAAATGTGTATATTTAGAACATTATCAGAGTCTTTGATACTACTTGTAGAACGAAAACAAATGAATTACAACTCTCTTTTTTTCCTTCATTTTTGTGAGAGAGTTCTGTAAGAGAAAGCAGTACGTCAAGATAGAGCGTTATCCTCAAACCAAAGACCTTGGCCCAAAACAGCGAAGACTCACTGGAGGCATCAAGTGGTCAAATGCTGGTGTTAAAGTGGGCTATAGATTAAATCTAGCGTACAAAATAGAGAAATTCATTTAAAGTACATCAGCCCAGTTTGGGCTAACCATATTTTAGTAACGAAGCTTTTCCTCTGTTTAATGGTTTGTTATCTTGAGGGCAGTGTTTTATCTTGCTGGTTCTTCTAGGAAGCCACAGTGCGCATGGCCACTGCAAGTTCTACTGTACTGGTAAGACTGATACCATTAATTAGACATGAGCAGAGAGGGAATTTTAAGGGTCGACGTTCTGTGAAGAAAGGTCTGACCGCAGGAATTGGTAGAGTTTCGAGGTGTATGAGGAGAAGCAGAGAAGAGTGATAGGAGAACGCCTGAGTGGATGCGACATGAATCCACCCATCACCAAATAGCAAATTTAATCATAGTAACAATAGAAATGATAAATGTGGAGCCAGCGCCTGGTACTCGTTTTGGCGTGGTTTTATGCCTGTGAGTCTGGTACGTTTACTGAATGTGTTCTGTGATGTTCATTGTTGCTGCAGATTAGAGAGCAATACTTAATTGTTAGCTTCAAATGAGATTTGTAGAGCATCAGTCATTATTCAGAGCTGAGATATCTTTTAACCATTAAGAAAAGAACGTGTCGTTTGAGGTGATCCTAGCTGAGGCTGTGAACGATCACCATTTATAGCCACAGACGTGAATCGAGAGCGAGATGAGAGAGGATAGGTAAAGTGACACATGAGCAGTTAAATAGGAGAGGAAGTCGTTTTAGAAGTGGTCAAAAGTCAGAACAAGAAGACTGTACACTACCAAGCCAAATCTTTGAGCGATTGTCAATCTGATGCCAGTGTAGATACCCAACTGTCCTGGGAAACGAGAACTTTTACCTTCCCTGCCTTGAATTGAGTAACCGTTTTTCTTGGCTAGTTTTCTTTCTTATATCTGTCTGTACTTCTGACTGCTGAAAACGAAACACCACTCCATAACGATACATTGTGGTACCACAAAGTCAGAACGAGGTGAGATATGCGGGTCTCACTTCTCAGTGGTCAGTTCCCAATGCTACGCATTTTCTTCTTATTCTCCCTTTTCATCTTTCTTTCTAACCACTCTTCCTCAACATTGTCTTTGTCAATCTATTTCCCATTCGATTCCCGATGATCACTCTAAAAGATATATCCGCCCACATACATACAGGCATGCATACACAATATAGATCAAACACATAAATATACATACAAGCTCAAACAAAATCATCTACGCTTTCGCACATACACTCAATCACAAACATCATCATAATGTTTATCTCTATCATTCGGTTTCACGTTTTCCTCTTCTCGTTTTCTAACCGCTTCGTCTTATCCATATATATATACACATATTTACACACACACACACACACACGCGTGCACACACACATATACTCAAGCTTGTACATATACACCGACACACTCATACACTCTGCCGCACGATTTACATAATTTTTCTCGAACATATTCTCTGATGTCAGTTCTAATTGATATAACTAACACACGCACACACACACACACACATACACACACATAGCCACACACGCAATCACACAAGTACACGTTCACGCATACATACACATATACAAACACACACGCACATATTGTCATCACCAGGATCTCTCGCACACTTATTTCTCTATCTCAATTCCCCTTTGTTTTCCTTTCTCTCTGTCCCTCTATCTCCCTCTCATCAACAACCCCCCCTCACACTTCTTTGCCTTTCTCTTTTCCTCACACAGACACACACAGAGTCACATACACACACGCACATTTTAAAGGAATGCACTTGCACACATTTTCTTTGATCATCATTTTCATCTCCATCCCCGTTTGCTTCTCATGAAAAACAGACGTAAACATTTTAAGCTCACGCTCTCTTCCATCTTTCTCCCGTCCCTCTTTCTCTCTCACCCGCTCCACATGAACATACACATACACACACGGTCACACAAATATATGTAGATACATATTTGATTGATGTTTTTTAATCTATCTATCTATCTAGCCACCTGTCTATCTACCTACCTACCCAACTACCTACATACCCGTTTGTCTGTCTGTTGGCCGTCCGTTCGTCCGTCTGACTATCTGTCTAACTGTCTGTCTGTCTGTCCGTCTGTCTGTCTATCTATCTATCTATCTATCTATCTATCTATCTATCTATCTATCTATCTATCTATCTTTTTTCCCCTTTTTTCTTCTTTTTTCATTTCTATTTTCTTTTGTTCCTTTTCCTTTTCTTCTTTTTTTATTATTATTTTTTTATTTTATTTTTTTTTGTTCTTTTCTTCCCTTTTACGATCCCTCTTGATCGAAAACCTACGCCACCCCTTTTTTGTTTCTTTGTTGTTTTGTGTTTTTTTCATCCCCCAAAAGAAAAGCTCTACCTTGTAACTTGTCCCATCTGTGTGCAGCCCTGTGTGGCCAATAAAGAAACTTATCTATCTATCTATCTATCTATCTATCTATCTATCTATCTATCTATCTATCTATCTATCTACTATCTCTCATCTATCTAGCCACCTGTCCATCTACCTACCTATCCAAATACCTACATACCCGTCTGTCTGTCTGTTGGCCGTCCGTTTGTCCGTCTGTCTATCTGTCTATCTGTCTGTCTATCTATCTATCTATCTATCTATCTATCTATCTATCTATCTATCTATCTATCTATCTATCTATCTATCTACCAATCTATCTATCTATCTATCCATCTATCTATCTATCTATCTATCTATCTATCTATCTATCTATATATATATATATATATCTGTTTTCTCTATCTATCTATCTATCTATCTATCTATCTATCTATCTATCTATCTATCTATCTATCTATCTATCTATCTGTCTGTCTGTCTATCTATCTATCTATCTATCTATCTATCTATCTACAGCTCTAACCAACTATCCATAACTTTCTCTTTACCGTTCTCTCCTTGTCTCTGTTTCTCTGTCTTTTTCTCACTCTCCCTGTGTGCTTGTGTGTGTATAAGCACACACATATACATATATGTATACATTCATTCATGTACGTAGCTACATACACATCTATTTACTAGAATATATATCATGTTGTCACTTATAAATTGTAGTACTATACTTTCTTTTACATTTTAATCTTTCTCCAACACACACAACCTCTCTCTCACTATGGTTTTTGTTTTCCTACTCTCTTTCTCATTTCTATTATAGACTCTTTCAATTTTTCATCTTGATGGCTACGAATGTTAAATTTGCCATCCATTTTGTGTTCTTCCATCTTTCATAAGTTTCTCTGTTCTTCCTCTTTCTATTTCTCTCTTTTAAATAATTGATAAAAGTATAAATTCTAACACCCTGGTCTCTGCTTTTATCTTTCGCTCGGTCAGCCTCTCTCATCTCTGTTCCCTTTCTACATTATTTTACCATATTCCTGATACCTCTATTATAATTGATAAATCTTAGAATGTCATTGTATATCTTAGCATCCATCTTTCTCTCTCTGTTTCATTCTTAGTTTTTATTCTATTTTGTTCGCAATGCTGGTTTCGCATGTTAAACGTCTAAATCATTCTTTCTTTAAGTCACCTCTTACCAGTTTTTTATTTTCATTCTTTCAATGTATTTTACAAAGGCTGTTAATCTTAACTCGCTCTTTTATTTACAAGACTGAGCTGACCATAACCAAGTAGACTGACCAACTGAATTTATTATTTATCATCGATGGAGAAATACCAGCAGAGTTGGACGGAAGGTAGTGGGTTGGAATCGAATCTCCCTTAGATTTAATGCCACTCGGATGTCTTATCAGAGTGGCAGTAAATGTAACGATAATGCTTCACAGAAGAGACATTTATTAATAGCAAAATCATATGAAACTGATTTCCTTCAAAGTAGGATCGTTTGATATCAATGCACTTGTTGTAGTGCTCCAGTTCCTTCCCGAAGGCCTCATGGAAGTCCTCGAAGTGCAGCTTTTCAACACCTTTGCCATAGACTCAACGTCTCTTTCCTTCAGCTTGGGCTACAACCAAAAGTCACAGAGTGCAATGGTCTGGATTACTGGGAGGGTGAAAGGCAGGTTTAATGCCCAACTCTGTCAAGTAGTACATTGTCAGGATAGAAGTGTGAAGTGGTGCAATATTCTGATGGAGCTGCTCTGGCCG
>NC_043003.1:33443239-33445739 GCF_006345805.1 Octopus sinensis
CTGGGTGGCAGCGGATCCAAGCTACTTAATGTTAAAATATTTTCCGGCGGCTGATTGGGTCGGGGAGAAAGCTGTTTTGACCCTGTGGACCCAATCAGCGAAGAATCTGGTCTTTCCAGACATCTTGAAAATGGCTGGTTGCAAGTACCCGGTGACGCCCACTCCAAGTGTCACCTGTGTCTGGAACCGGGCCACATGATAAAGAACTGTCCCCAGGACCAGAGTAGGTTCCTGGAACAGTTGGTTGTGGAAGAGTTCCTCTCCTCCTTCGGGGTGGGGGAGAGATAGGGGTAGTTGAGGAGGTAGAGACCTCCCCAAAAGAGGGGGAAAAGGAAGGTTGCTCACCGAAGGACCCTAAACCTGCGGGAGGGAGGGATGATCCTCTGGTTAAAGCAGAGGAACCACCCCCTCCCGTATCAAAGACGAGAAAAAAAGAAAAAGGGTGGAACAGTGCCGGCATGTCGGCATGTCCTGAAACCTCGTCGGTGGGAATTTGCGCCATCCACGGAGGAAACTGTGACACTTTACAGTATAATAAATTAGGAATTTGTGATCTTCTGTTTTAAGGAACTTTGTGAGGGATCTGGAAGGACGAGAACAGGCGGTCCTGACCTGCATTGAAAGCCCGGATTGTGCCCCCGCAGGTGGATGCGGAGGTCATGGCGGAAAATTATTTCTACAGGGTGATAGATTCCTTTACCAAAGATGAATACAATTATCTCTTATGAGGCCCCAGCTTGCGACTGCATACGGCAAGAGACTTAATCGGTAAAGTAAGAGGTCTTAGTGCCTAGATTCGAACGTGGTGATTTTGGTAAGAGACTTAGCGTCTCACGTTGAATACATTTGCTGATCTTTTGTAAGATTTGATTGGTAAGAGGCTCAGCGCCTCAATTTGTAATTGTAGTAAGAGGTTCCACACCTCATTTATGCTTTAAAAAAAGAACGATGTTATCGGGAAGTAATAATCGGCGGGCGTTGGCTAATTCCCCCACAAACCATCTCTTTTTTCATTCCATCATCATCATCGTGTCTGTGTCCAGCCCGCATGCTTCCATTTGTATAATGTATTTATGGCAAATGTAATGAAATAAAGAAGCTTGCTTCCTAACCCCATACCACATAGTTCTGCATTCATCCCACAAAGTAACACCTTGTGCAATGACTTCTACTATAGCCTCGGTAGCTTCAGGCTGACCAATAGCTTGTGAATGGATTTGGCTGACAGAATCTGAAAGGAGCATATCTTTATATATATATATATATATATATATATATATATAGTAAGAGCGGGGATGTGATATGACGGCAGATACTGAATTTCTCAGAGAAAAATACCAAGGCTGATACATTTAGATGGCACGTTTTTTTTTGCAAAATTCCTTTAGGTCGCATACTTTGTTACAGTTTATATCTTGGATACTTAGAGTGTAAAACAAAATATTGATAATAAGGGGAATGTAGAAGTTGAACATTCATACTTTAAGTTAATTTCCAGTCAGTATATTCATAATAATTGTCCGACATATGTTTCGAGCGCAATAAAACTGCTTGCACAATATGCAGTTAGTGCAATCGAAACACGTGTTGGACAATTATTATGAATAAGCTACTTCAATAAACATTAGTTGAATGTTCGAATTCTCAATTCTCCTTATTATCAATGTTGTACTATATATATATATATATATATAATATATATATATTATCTATAATAAATTTAAATAAATATATATATATATCTATATATATATATATATATATATATATATATATATATATATATATATGTATATATATATATATATATACATATATATATATATAATGTGTGTGTGTGTGTGTGTTTGTATGTATATATGTATATATATATATATGTATATATATGTATGTATATATACATGCATTCATGCATATACATACATACATATATACATACATACATATATACCTACATATACATATATATATTGGTCTGAGCAATAAGTATCCAGACTGTTGCCATAGTAACGAAGCTAAAGTACGCAGAGGGAAGCCGCTCGGCACACATTGACCTTAATCTCTGTTGTGTATGTGCACTAAGTTTTAACTTATTAGCTCACTTCCGCTCTTTATTGTAGTGCTTGGAAGGAACATGGGTAGCGTGTGACCGTCGCATTGACCATGACAGAAAAAATTTAGCAGAAAATCTGCATGAAGTTTTGCCAGATGCTTGGCGATATCTGCTCAGAGGCCTACGCAAAGTTGCAGAAAGTGTATGGAGAGGATCATATGAGCCGCACACAAGTGTAAGAGTGCTTCAGACGTTACCAAGTTGGTCGAAAAAATGTCGATATTGACGAATGTTCTGTGGGACCCGCAACAAGCAGAACTGAGAAAAACACTGCAGATGTGCCTGGAACAGTGAGGGGAAATCATCGAATCACCATCCGTGAGTAATCAGAAGATGTGCAGATTAGGTACGGTTCAGTTCAATCCATTATCACTGGAGATTTTGGTA
>NC_043003.1:33450739-33455739 GCF_006345805.1 Octopus sinensis
TTTCAAACACCATGATATTGAAGGGGTGTTTAGTTTTTATCACTTTCCGTACATATTTTGAGGACACGGCAAGCCAATGATTGTGCTCTGTGTCCACCATCTGATCCTCGCAGAAATTGTTCTCATCTGAGGAGAACCAAAGCATTTTAGGTTGGAGGGGATGTTTGAGTTTGTTCAAAAGCTTCATAGCGCGTTCTTTCCTCTTGTCTTTAATGGCATAGGGATAAAAATTGTCCCTTTCTCATCATGTATGAGGAATACCTAATGTCTTCATGCACTACCTACCTGGTATGAAATTCAGGCACTCCCATAACCCTGGCGATGGACCTGATTGATTTGGAGAGATCGATGTCAATCATGGCCATGATGTCACCAACACATGCAGGACTTCCTTTCTTATCAGACTGAGTTTTCCGAGCTGCTGTACCTTCATAATCACCACTAAACTTATTCAATTTTTCCGAATCCTTTGGACTGTCCTCAGATTGACACCCAAACACTGTGAAATATTCATACTGGAGCTTCCAGCACGAATACCAAGCAATACAACATATCGTTTTCAACTTTCTGGCAGAGGGGATTGCGTCATGGTGCTGTTTTTCTCACAGAGGGTGCCCAACTGACTCTACTATTCTGTATGTAGTAGATAAAATCCAAAACAACGTGTATGCGCAAAATTTAAAATATAAAATGACATCAATTTACACATCGCAACATGTATATATATATATATATATATATATATATACATACATAGGTATATATATGTACATACATATGCATGTGTATATATATATATATATGCATACATACACATTATATATGTATATATATATACACATATACGTATCTATGTACATGTACGTACATATGTACGAACATACGTATATATGTATATATGTGTACACACTCATATCTATATCTATCTCTCTATATATACAAATATATATATATATATATATATATATATATATATATGTATGTGTGTGTGCATATATTTAAATATGTATATGAGTGCTTATGTACGTCTGTGTATACGGGTTGGATGTGGGGTGTATATGTGTGCATGATGCAGTGCTATAAACGGAAATACAGGAAAAGAATCGAAAGATATAGAAACGTGAGATCTGATTAATACAATTACATTTTAATGTGGTCTATTGGGTAAGAAGTTTCGTACTCTAATGTTTTAGTATACGCCTGCTTTCCAACTATTATTGTTCAGAAATCACTAAAATTGTACAAAAATATAATGCAAAGAATTAGAAAACGTAAGAAAGAAAATAAAGTTTGAAAAAAGCTGCAATAAATTTGTAACAAAAACAAAAATATAATAAACATAATCAAAGATTTTGACGAAAAGTCGAAAAAAAATCTAAATTAGTCATTAAGTTGCTAATTACATTATAAATTTCATTTTTCTTTCGCGAAATAAAATAAAATCGATTTGCCGAACGTCAATAGAAAAAGAGGAGAGTCCAGGAAAATTAGTGAATACATTAGTGCTTTTAAGATAAAATGGCATTCATAGAGGCTATGTTTGACTTTGACCTTCGTAATACAATCAGCAACATTTATAAAGTGTTTTATCGTGTTTATTAACTATTGAAGTTCCCATGGTTGAAACCAACTGGCTGCACCCAGTATTTAACGGTGTTAAAGGTCACGAAATAAAATTAAAAGAAAAAGAAAAAGAAAATAAAGAATACAATATAAATGACACAGCCAAAGTCTGCCAAGTGTGAGAAGATGCAACATTACAGACGAGGAGAAATACTTGGTAGATTGCATTTAATTCGACACGCCATCACCAGTCTCTCTCGCCCCACCTCTCTCTCTCTCTCTCACACACGCTTTCTGTCTTACTTTCTGTCTTTCTCTCACTCCCTCACACACACACATACGCTCTCTTTCTCTGTCTCTCTCACATTCTCTCTTTTCTCTCTCTCTCTCGCTTGCTTTCTGTCTTTCTCTATTTCCTTTTCAACATCTCTCTCTCTCGCTTTCTGTTTTCCTCCCTGTCACACTTTCTCTGTCTCGCCTTTTGTTTTTCTCTCTCTCTGACTTTCTGTCTTTCTGTCGCTTTTGTTCTTTCCATATCTCTCACTCATACTCTCTCTTGCTTTCTGCCTTCTTCTCGCTTCCTCATTCTCGTATTCTGTTTCTCTCCCTTATTGGCTCTCTCTCTCTCTCTCTCCATCTCTCTGCCTCTCTCTCTCCATCTCTCTGCCTCTCTCTCTCTGGCTCTCTCTCTCTCTCTCTCGCTCTTCTCTCTTTCTAATGTTATTTCTGATGTTTCTCTCAGGAAATATATATATATATATATATATATATATAGTTCCCTTGTTATTTACTAAATATAGTAAAAACGCATTTTTTACAGTTTATTTTCTACTTAACTTTTCATCATCAACGATATCTATTTGTGTCTGATTACTGCTAATGACACATCAATGCACGAATGAAGTACAAAGAGAAGTAATGCTTCCCGTGCACTGTAACTATGTAACTATGGAAGTGGATTCAATTAGCTGACACCGGGAAACGAAACCATGTAACAAACCAAGCAAGGGAACATGTACTTGACCTCTCTACACGCTAGAAATAGCAGCTGAATCCCCCTTACGCTTGCGTATCTCATCTTACCGTCTTAAATCAAGGAATAATAATTGCATTAGGTTGGCCCCGCGCACCCTGGTCGTTAAGCTGTTACTATCAAGAAGAGGTGGTGTGGTCGCTTCTTGAACTGGGCAGTGTATTGTGGCCTTCAGCAAGGTATTTCATGTTACGTTACTCTTGTATATTAAACTCTTGGCTATTATCTCTGGTCAAAGTTAGCAAGGCTAAAAGGGTGCTTTTTCCTACTCTTGATTATATAGGTACCTAATGCAATTAGTGAAACCTGGGTACGTAGAACAAGATATATTCGCTTCCATGTGACGACTATGCCAAATACATACGTCTGCATAAAAAAGGGGCTCGTCTGATTAGAAAGATATCGATAACAGGCGTGATTGATCAAAGACAACCAAGATGTTACATATGGCAATCATTTAACAGAATTGTCCACGGCGTTTTATAAATACTCGCCATTCTTTCTATGTTTGAAGATTATGTCTTTATTTCTATTACTGAGATCAACAAATTAATTCCTTTATTAGAGATTGCACAGCTATCCATCACCATTGAGTATCACTTAGTAGCATGTACCATAGCTTCACTTATTCTTTGAAGACAACAACAGCATCTTGAACAAACTCAAATGCCACCAACACCACCACCAATACCCCCATATTCACGCTCAGGAGGCACATGGCCTAGTGGTTAGAACAGCGGACTCAATGTCGAGGGATCACGGGTTCGAATCTCAGACCGGGCGATGTGTGTGTTTATGAGCGAAACACCTAAGCTCCACGCAGCTCCGGCAGAAGGTAATGGCGAAACTTCTGCTGATTCTTTCGCCACAACTTTCTCTCACTCTTTCCTCCTGAATCTTGCAGCTCACCTGCAACGGACCGGCGTCCCGTCTAGGTGGGGAACCTATACGCCAAGGAAACCGGGAAACTGGCCCTTATGAGCCAGGCATGGCTGGAGAAGGAACAAACAATATCCACTCTGCCTTCGACCTAGTAGAGTATCTAGATTGTAACAACTCGAGTGAAAGACGGCTGCAACAGAACCCGACTGATATTTGACACATCTGATTAGAGTGAAGCCACATGAAAGAAAGTACCTTAAGAAAACTCTGAGAGGCTTGATCAAAGAAGTAAGTCCACGACCTGATGATTATAGAAGACAAACAGGATATTGACAAAGATTGTAGCATTTAAATAATTTTTGCTAGAAGCTGACATAAAATATTTATTGTTTAGGGAAGCTGGTTTTGATCACTTAGGTCAATGATCACAGGCATTTCAGGCGTGACCTCGTCATCATTGGTCCCTGTTTATGGTCATAGATTTTAGCTCGGACTATATTTTCTAATGTTATGTTTTATGAAATCCATGAGTAATTTAAGGGAGATAAATCGGCTTTTTGAAGCGGATCGAGCAAAGGTGCAGAATGCCACAAGATCCAGTATTCAAGTATGGTTATAGCATTTTTACCTGACGTCTACTCAAATACACTTTTGAAAAAGTGTGCTTTTACATACTTTTTAAAAATCAAAAATGGACACACACACACACACACACACACACACACACACACATACACACACACACACACACACAGACACACACACACACACGCACACACATACAGACATTTTGCCTGCGAAGTATTTGCGATCTAAGTAAAATTTCTGTTACTTATATTATTGTTGTCTTTAAATGTTTAAACCTATTTTCATAGGCAATCCAACTGTAACCAATCCGTCCATTCTTCATGTTCATTCTATCCCATGATGTTCTTTTCTTCTTTTGAAACTGTAAGATCTTAATTTGAATGGAACATTCCATTTATTGGGTCGTGTTTTAAAAGTTGATGTTTTCTTTAGCTCCAAATCAACACCGATCGAGCAAAATTTGAATCGAGCTTTTCCAGTCGTGTTGTTTCATTTTATTTATACAGACGTGTTGTACCATATTTTTCAATATATTCTCTTCATATACAATTTATTTGGCTTTGATTTCAAAAGAAATTGCTACTATTTCTAGTAGGCTCCAGTCATACGCTGAAATATTTCATTAAATTTCGTATTTTCAATAAGCTTCTTTCTTTCATACTTATTTTCTTTCTTTCTTCCTTTTTTTTTTATCTGTCTGTCTTTCTATCTATCTATCTATCTATCTATCTATCTATCTATCTATCTATCTATCTATCTATCTATCTATCTATCCAGCTTATCTGTCTATCTGTCTATCTATCTATCTATCTATCTATCTATCTATCTATCTATCTATCTATCTATCTATCTATCTACCTATCTAACTAACTACCCATCTTTCTATACATATATGAGATTGTGTGATGTGAGTGTCTGATGATCATATGTGTGA
>NC_043003.1:33458239-33483239 GCF_006345805.1 Octopus sinensis
AGAATGCTACTGGACGGGCTACTTTCCAAGTATCATAATGTTATTTGCTTCACGTATGAAAACTTGGTCAAAGGTTGCACTACAACACTTGGTGAATAAAAAATGTTGAGGAAGGAATCTGATATGACATTCAAAGGCAATCTGGATCAACTTAAGCCTCTGCTTCCTTTTTTTCGTTTTAGGTAGAGGCGGTCTACGTCACTGTTGATATGAAAATTATTTGTGCTGTATGTATGTATGTATGTACGTATGTATGTATGTATGTATGTATGTATGTATGTATGTATACCAGTTTGTGTGTGCGTTTGTGTGTTTGTGTGCGTACGTACGTAGTATGTGTGTATCTCTCTCTCTGTATATATATATATATATATATATATATATATATATATATATACGCATCCGACATATTTCCCTTACTGTCAATCAAACCTATTTTCAAGGGATTGGTCTGTCGGAAAGTATGGAATGTACTTGTCCAGGGTGCTACGGAGCAAGAGTGAAACCTGAACTATGTGGTTGGGAATTTACTGCATATACGTACACATGTACATACAAACGGACATGCGCGCACAAACACACACACACTTATAAACTTTTGCTGCGCAGGAGAGACCTAAATTCACTGCCGTTTATTTGCAACAAGACATATATAATTGGACAATACATATTCAAATCAAAGCAAGGTTCAACAACAATACACATGATTTGCTGCAGAAAGACGATGAATGAGTAATATTTAACTGACATGACAGGTATTTGAAATTGAAGAATATTAAAGAATATTCCATTTCCTTTAAATCGTCTAAATAACATGATAATAATATATAAAATATGAGGCTTCTAGTGAAGAACGATCTATAATTGACTCGTAGATATGCTATAAAATCGTTTTCTTATATCAATCTTTGGCGATTTGGTTTATATCGAAATGGGTATACGAGATAATTTCAAATAGAATTTACGTTAAATTTCGACCAAGGATAAAGTAGAGGAATTGGTTAACCAATAAATACTTTCCACAAGTAAGAACACATACATATATGTATACATATATGTATCATATAATATTATATTATATAGTATATATGTTTATATAATTATGGATTCAAGCGTTGAGATACAATCACAAAACAATAATTTAAAATGACATACAGGTCCTACAAACCAAAGTTTCACACTACCCAAACACATTCAGACACACCGGAAAGATAACGAGAGTGTTTACAATTTACGGAAGTCATTGTAAAAGACAAAGTGTTTCACATCAGCTGGAAGATCATCGAAAAATTCTTATCAGATCTATTTCATTGAGGCCGAAAGGAGAAATGACAATGTTAACCTCGGCGGAGTTTTAAGTCAAAACGTAAAGCTAGACGACATGCCTCTAAGCATTTTACTCGGAGTTTTAGAGAGTCTGTCCTCACACTGCTTTAATAATCATTTACACTATAGGCATGACACTTTGGAGGAGAGCTCTAGTTGATTACTTCAACTCTGGTTTTCAACTAGCACTTATTTCATCTACACTGAGAGATTGAGACAAAAATATCAACCTCGGCGCAATTAGAAATCAGAACGTATGGCACTAAGCATTTTGTAGAGCGTGCTCAATATACTTAATATTTATTCCGGTAACACAGCAGTTCTCTTTTACCAAACTGCTATGTAACAGGGAGATAAACACACCAACAGCGGTTGTCAAACGATGATGGGGGACAACAAACTCAAAACATAAATAACACACACACACAGACGCACATAAACTCACTCACACACACATATATATATATATATTATACATATATATATTATACATATATAACAAGATAGAAGATAGGGACAAGATATTAAAAAAAAATTGTTATCATTGACAAGACCTGTCCAGCAATCGTGTCTATTGATCACTTGCAGTATAAACAAAATTAACCTAATTTAATTTAATTTTACTAAATTAATTTCGTTAATTAGTAATTAACCAAATAAATGTAGTAATTAACCAAAGTAATTTAGTTAAATTAAATTATATTTGGTTATTTTTTATGCTGCACGTGATGAATTGAAACAATTGTAGGTCCAGTTTTGTCAATGATCATGGATTTTTATTGATCTTATCTCCATCTTCTCTCTTGTTTTGTATAATATTAATAAAACTAAATATGTATGTACCTGCTTCGTTAGGCATTGAACCAGTCTAATATTGGATATCCCTCCGAGGTTTATATCCTCCCTATTTACCTTGTTATATATATACGACGGGTTTCTTTCATTCTTGCCGTTTCAGTGTACCAAATGCACTAACGAGGCTCTGGTCGGCCTGAGGCTGTATTAGAAGATACTTGCCCAATGTGCTTCGCAGTGGGACTGAACACGGAGCTATATCATTTTAGTTGGGAAGCAGGCTTCAAACCACACAGCCGCGCCAGCGCAAATGTATATACGCATACACATGTATATACACTGATATATATATATATATATATATATATATATATAATATATATATATATATATATATATGTTATATACATACATATTAGGCACAGGGGTGGCTGTGTTGTAAGTAGCTTGCTTGCTAACCACATGATTCCGGGTTCATTCCCACTGCGTGGCACCTTGGGCATGTGTCTTCAACTATAGCCTCGAGCCGACCAAAGCCTTGTGAGTGAATTTGGTAGACGGAAACTGAAAGAAGCCCGTTGTATATATGTGTTTATATATGTATGTGTGTGTATATGTTTTCTTCGACGCCATCTTAGACTAATTTCTCGTCATCTTTAATGGCATAAACACAATTTTCGAAAACCTTAGACACATATTTAGGCTCTTCAACTAATAATTTCATCAATCCCAAACTTAGGAAGCAAGCAACATATGCATTTATAACACAAATACACTCCGCTAATACACACACTTATATCATTCCCTATTATTGCCGCTTGTAGACGCCCAAAGGCTGAAATGTGCATATACACTCCTCATCCTCCTTCTACTCCTCTTACGCCTCCTCCTTAACTACTCTCACATAACAGCATTCTTTTTTGGTTTATAGTCTCTTGCCTTCTCCTGCGCATACTTCTCCAAATTAATTTTTTCATTCTGATTTCATTTACGTTAAATCGTTTTCTAATTCACCAATATTTTGGTTACTTTATTTTTCATCTTTTTCATTTGTTTTTTCTTCACACACTCATTTGTTTTTCTCTCCCTAATCTCCTACGTTTCTCTTCTTCTTTCTGACGGGGGCTCACATCCAAATCGTTGTAATCTGCATACTCAGTTAAGATTGGTCACGCTTTACTCTAATACCGTTTTCGTTGTACTTTGTTTTCCTGCATTTCACTCTCCGTGTCTTTATTTAGTGGGATTTGATATACAATCATACATACATAAATGCATAGATACATACATTGCTTGATTCCTAACTACATGGTTTCCGTGTTCAGTCCCACTGTGTGGCACCTTGAGAAAGTGTTTTCTACTATAGCCTTGAGCCGACCAAAGCCTTGTGAGTATATTTGGTAGATGGAAACTAGAAACTAACAGAATTCCATCGTATATATATATACATATATATATATATATATATATATATATATATATATATATATATATATATATATATATATATATATATATATGCATATATTTGTGTGTCTGTTTTTGTCCCCCACCATCGATTGACAACCACGTCCCCGTAACTTAGTAATTCGGCAAAAGAGACTGATAGAAGAAGTACTAGGCTTACAAAGAGTAAGTCCTGGGATCGATTTGTTCTACGAAAAACGGTGCTCCATCATGCCCTCCGTCAAATTACTGTAAAAAGTAAACAAATAAAATAAAAGAATAATCTATTGAGAAATAGACAGACAAATAAATAATACATGATATTAAGCAAGTAAAACATTTTGTAAAACTTATTTAAAAATATAAACAAGCAACACTGAAAGTATAGTTATATGGGAAATTAACGGGTTAAAAGAAAGGAATCTAAGTTTATCTCACGTTTCGTGTTATATACGTTATCAAAATTAAAAGGATAAATAAAATTACCAAAATAAACAAATATAAATAGTAAAACCAAATTTACATTCCAGGCTTGATGATCAAACCATATAAGCTCTAGTATATTTTTCTAAAATACGAGAGGGCTTAGTAATCATCGTTCATTTTTTTATGTTAAATAAAGTCGGAAATCAATATATATATATATAATAACACGTCTCCCACATTAAATTATTTTAGGGTGCTTGTGGCTAAACTCTGAACTGAAAGTTATAGAAAATCTAGACATGCTAAAACTGTATAGGCCAACCCTATTTAATATAAATAGATTCGTGTTTTTCTTTTTTTTTTTTTGTTTTAGACAACCAATATTGCACATACTGAATCCTTACATATATCTGCAGATATGACTGTGTGAGTGCATGCGTATGTGCGCGTATGTGTGCGCGAGAGTGTGTATGTGTGTGTCTGTATGCGTGTGTTTATGTTTCAAATGTACCATCTCCGTTGCCCTAAACCAGCATGAATAGGTCGGAAAAAGATCAACAACACACGCAGTATAGAAACACGTTATCAACATATCCAGACATATTGAAAGGTACTGTGAAGACTCCTACATGATAGAGGAAACATGTCTCTGTGTTCCCTGAGTGAAAAGCTAAGGAGTGTAAATATAGCACAAAGTATAATTACGAGACGAAAGGACAGTTCGACTGTTCCTAATGATTCATTTCATATGAAAGCACGACGCAAGCTTGCATTTCCTGTTCTAATGTGTCCTGCTGTGAAAGTGTATAAATAAGGATGAAATAATATCACTCATAGCGTTACTTGTAGATAAGAGATTATCACAAATGGGAATCTTTATAACAGGTATAATTAGACATACAGAAAAACACTTAAAATTACCAGTATACATGTAACAAGATTCTAGAACAGTAAATCTAGCAAATTATAACTGGAAGCCCACATATTCCTACCTGGTAAAGGTGAACATTCTCAACAATAAAACTCCCATGTACTTATATGAACCACTACTTGTCTTAGAAAATGAAAATATGGAAATAATAGAAAAATTCAGCATACGGTCTTACGATATGATAATATGGAAAAAGCACGACAACAATAGGAGGCGCAATGGCCCAGTGGTTAGGGTAGCGGACTCGCGGTCGGAGGGTCGCGGTTTCGATTCCCAGACCGAGCGTTGTATGTGTTTATTGAGCGAAAATAGCTAAAGCTCCACGAGGCTCCTGCAGGGGGTGATGGCGACGCTTGTTGTACTCTTTGGCCCCAACTTTCTCTCACGTTCTTCCTGTTTCATGAGTAACGCTGCAATGGGCTGGCGTCTCGTCCAGCTGGGGGCAACACATACGCCAGAGAAACCGGGAAACCGGGTGCATGAGCCTGGCTAGGCTTGAAAAGGGCGTATAAATACATAAAACGACAAAAATATAACAGCATATTATTCACCAATATAGCAATATACTATACTGTGCAAAAGACAATTGAAAATGTTTCGAAATTATACTGACATAGTTCTTTAATTAAACCTATAACTGCGATTAGGAAATTGACACAACTAGAATGAAACGCAATCATGCTTCTAATAACATTGATAAATCTTTATAGATAAAGCAGAAGTTGTCTGTGTGTGGCAGGTTTGGTAGCCTTTGTAGCAGTTTTGGTAACCTTCAACTAACACTATCTCCTCCGAGACCCTGCGACACAAGTTGACCAAAATTGAGAGTATGATAGAAGAAGGCTTGCTCTTCATTCCGTAGAAGAAAAAATTCAAATGGGACCATGTTAAGACCAAACATTATTTACATCGAAAAGGTGCTTTGTTTCTATGAAAATCCCTATTTTTCACGATATTTTGACTGCTGTGTCGCTATTTTTCGGTGTATTTCAACCAGAAAAATGTTCACGTAAAGAAAATAACAAGCTACATAATGCAAAAGTTTTCCTTTTCAAAAATTACAATTCTAAAGGGTCGAAAACAAAACAAACCCGAGTAACGCCGGGCTATAGAGCTAGTTTATTATAAAAGCAGATAGGGTTTCGCTCCAGAAAAGTTGCAGTACTAGGATGCAGAACGGTTTAATCACCCTGTGCACATCTCGGACATATCCGTCTGACCAGCACTTCCATGCCTCGGGTAAAACTGCCTGGCCTGAATTTCTGGAAATTATTTATTGGCCCTACCCGAAAGTCGTCCGGAAAAGACCAGCTAATTGATGCTTCTCAACGCCCAGAGTTTCCCCGGAGGCATTGTCTCTCTTGTTCGCCACTAATTCCTTATAGAACTCCAGTGTGGAACTTCCACCGACTGCATTGTGCAACTGTTAGCGCTGGCTTAGACTTCAGGTACCAAGCGCTCTTTTTCGGTCTACGCTTGATGCAGGACTGGCGCTCCGTCAACGAAACGAGCTGCAAAAAATCCTCTGTAACAAACGGTGATCATACCCTCTCACCGTCAAGGAAAATCTGGAAATTTTGCAACCTCAGCGCAAGACTGTTTCTCATTAGCTACAGTGTGTCCCTTCTTCAATTCAACGGCTACATAACAGCATTAGTAACCATTACTATTATATAAGTAAAGTGTATAATATAATATGATATCAGTATATTTTACTAATACAGCTTTGAATTATCACTTTGGCTCCGACCAGAAGTAGAACAGATCTCGGTTTTCTAATGTGATATACCACCAAAAAAATTATTGAGATTTAGCGAGATGCTACAAGGAAAAGCAAACAACAAATACTTGTCATTGGTTGAATAGGGCACTGTTGTTCATTAGTCCCACTCTATTTTCACTCTTGAAGACTCTAACTGAAAGCGTTTCTTGCAAAAAAGCAAACTGACTAGTTGACAAACTAATGTATATATGGCTATGGTTTCGAAACATGTCCTATGAGGGTAGCCGATCAGCGAAGGCTGGGGGTGTTCGACAATGACCCGGCGTCCAGAGGGTGAGCTGATTCGCAATGTCCTCCTCCCACCTCCACTTCCCAGCTGGCGCAAACGCACGGGCGGACAGCTGAAGACCTGGGCAACGACGATAAAGGAGGACCTCTCCGAACTATCAGGTCCGCAGGTGGTCGGTTTGCGCAGATGGAACCGCGAATGGCTCGCTATCTCCAGGGACCTCGCACGGGACCGTCGAGTTATGGTTCGTAATGCAGTCAGGACCTGAGAAGAAGCCGGTTCAACTCGCCCTGGGTGAACGCCGTCACAAGTACAAGTACAAATTGCCAGCCTCTTCTGTTTCTGCTATAAATAGTTTTAGTTCTCGGGAGCTGTTTGCGTTCATGTAAACATCACTCAGGCATTCTTGTCCCAATCTTCTCTATTTAACATTCTTCTTGTATACAACTCAAGCACAGGTACAGGCATTAATCATTACCTACAAATAATCTGCACTATTCTATTGTTTTCTTTTATTATTGTGTATAATATTTAAATGTACAGTATATGAAGTATCATTCATTTTTAATGAAGTGTAGCGTAGAGCGCCTGTTGTGACGCCATCGTATAGAGGGCCACCGAACAGCGGTACCATAGTTACTACACGAAATGCTATCATCTCAGTGTGTTAGGTCGGTTTTCATACATATTAAATTATAAATGTAAACAATTGTTGATGCTATCCGATACACAATGTTACAGAGAACCAATTGGGAAACGTCTTTCCTGGCCGATGTTTGTTTCTGATTGTTCAAACGTCTGTCGTCCTAGATGTACATAAATACAGTTAATAGAATAATTAGTTAGTTCAATCGCGAAGAACCCGATCACGCGCGCGCGCGCACACAAACACACACACATACGGACGCACAGACACATACACGCACTAACAAAAACACAAGCAGACACACATGCACTCACATACATATATATGTACGCGTGTGTATGTGAATATATGATTGGATGTGTGCATATATATATGTGTGTGTGTGTGTATATCTATCTATCTATCTATCTATCTATCTATCTATCTATCTATGTATCTATCTATCTTTCTATCTATCTATCTATCTATCTATCTATCTATTCTATCTATCTATATATATATATAATATATATATATATATATTATATATATATATATAATATATATATATATACATATATATACATATATTATATATATATATATATAATATATATATATATATATTATATATATATATATGTTTATAATCAAAAGTGTGTATTTGCATATAAATGAGCGGAGTGTATATATATGTGCGTGTGCATGTGCTTAAGTAAACCCGTCATCGCGATTTTATGTATATGAATACATGCATGTTTATTTGGTTGCCTGTGTGCGTCTAATTATGACACTGTAATAAAGATTCCCATTTGTGATAATCACGTACGCATAAGCCAGGCGAAGATTAATTATTTCATTCTTATTTATACATTCTCACAGCAGGACACATAAGAACGGGAAATGCAAACTTACATCCTGCTTTCATATAAAATGAATCATTAAGAAGCATTGCGCTATCCTTTCGTCTCATAATTATGGTTTGCTCTATCGTCACACTCTTTAGCTTTTCACCCAGAGGACAATACTTTCGACATACGAAGAAAATGCAATTGGAAATATCTGAAATGTAGCATTATCGTAGCCCGAAGAAAATCATGCATGCACAATGTAAGGATAACTACAATAACATCCGAGATTTGTCCCAGGCGAGTTCCAAGATCAATAAAGCCGTTTGCTGTCTTCATTTGAATGCACAATATGCAGCTTATTACCTGTATGCTTGCCAATTACTGTGAAGCAAGCAATTATTCCGTTGCTGATTGCTGACTTACACACTCAGTGTGAATTTAAAGCTTAGGGAGCGTGAAAGAAAGATAGAAAAATAAGGTTAATGCCAAAGGTTAATCCAGACTAAAGAATATAAACTAAATACAGACAACAGACTCCTTGCCATATGATTCTATAGAATTTGTGGTTTAAAGGGGCGTTGAAATTACTTGCATTATTTAAATACCTACGTTTTGATTTCGAGTTTCATGGAACTTAACTTTACACTTCATTAACCAACACAAGGTCGATGAATTAACGACCGGTAACATACTATGGAAGATTTAGTCTACTGTGCCAAGTATACAATAAATATTTAAATATTAGAAATACACTTCAGGTTAGGCTTGTCTGTGAAGCACTGTTGTTTGCTCATTGAGTGTAGCCTTTTTTTAAAATATATGCGTAATAGTGAAATGCAGAAACATCACATGTTCTTACTTATATATGAAGAAACATAGAAACAAAACCTCATCTCATTCTAAACGAAAGAAACCTATATTAGCTATATTAGATAATATAGACTGAAGAACAACAACTGAATAATCAGGACAGAATGGACAGAATGGACAGGATGGACACCAAGACACAGGACAAGATCAAGTGGCTGACCGAGCGAGATAATCTCATTGGTTACCTGGGGCGTACTTGGCAATGACAGGCCAAACACAGACAACTGTGAAAGGAGTCAAAGGAGGGGGTTCCTCCTTCAGGAATGATGAAGCCCTGGATATGTATGTATGTATGTATGTATGTATGTATGTATGTATGTATGTATGTATGTATGTATGCATGTATGTATGTATATATATATATATATATATATATATATATATATATATATATATATATATATATATATATATATATATATATATATGTATGTATGTATTTATTGCTTAATTTGAGTTTCAGAAGTTTCCTAAAAATCACATAATTATAAAGCATGAGTTTATTAGTTGTCTGCTTGCCATATGAAACAGTAGTATACAACAAGCAGAAAGACAGTGGATGGCAGAACAGTTAACGCGCCGGGTTTTAGGTGGGGGACGCTTAGTGACATTTCGTGCGTCTTTGCATTCTGAGATCAAATGTCACCTGGGTCGACTTTGTTTTCCATTCCTTAAGGGTTCGAAAAAATAAGTATTTAGTTGAACAGGTGGTGGTAGGAAGTGATGTATTCGACTCACTCCACTCACCTGAAACTGCTGGCTTTATGCCAAAATCTGAAATCAAAATTAAGCAACGAACTTTGCCTCATGTTTATATCAGACTTTATGGTTTAACATAAACAGATTAGAAAATGATGAAAAAGACCCAACAAAACAAAACAAAACAAAAACTAAAAAAACACATATACCGTTGTTATACTCATTATAAATGTTATACACGGCGGTATTTATATTTATTTATTCATTTTCCTCGGAAGATTAATCCTACGCTAATAATTTGGTGGTGATGACAACAACGTCTACATCGATGATGACGTGATGTCCACAATATAAGTGATGTTGATGATGATGATGATGATGATGGTGGTGGTGGTGGTGGTGACGATAATGACGACGACTGCTTCTTCAACGGTGACTATAACAATTTCAATTTCCAAGTAAACGATCGAATAATGGTATGTGTGTTTATGTTTTCTACAATTTAAGCAAGTTTGTCTGAAGATATATCACTTTTCTTATATCGTAATATCTGCATTGGTTTCATTGTTTTGTTTCATTGAGTGTCCATGGTTAGTTGTATTAGTGTATATATATGCTCCTGCGTATGTCTATGCATATATCTGTGAAGGATAATAAGTTTGTGGCGATGTGCTTGTACCGGAATACTCGTGTGTACGGGCCTCATTTTATAATGCGACTAGCAGTATCGCCCGGCGTTGCTCGGGTTTGTAAGGGAAATAACTATATAAGCATTTTTAGAGAGTTATAGCCAAAAAATAGCAAAAAATGCATTAAAAATGGAAAAAATATGATGGTAAATTTTTTTTTAATCGTTGACTCATCGTAGACATTTTTAGAGAGTTACTTCCCTTATATAATAGCGAAAAATGCATTAAAATGGAAAAAAAACGATGGCAAATTTTTTTTTAAATCGTAGACTCATGTAGACGCTTTCTTAGCCATTTCTGTTTTGGTGTCTTCAAGCCATGAAGTCGTTGTTCTAAAAGAACACTGGTCTCCTTGACAACGCATTACGACGTTGATTTCCTTACACTCCCTTCCCCACAGGTGCAGGTGTGAGCGTGGACGCCAACTCCGCCGCCATCGACACACGAAAAATTATGCATTAAAATGGAATAAAAAATGATGTTAAATTATTTTTAAAATCGTAGACTCATCGTAGACGCGCGCTAATATTCAGACGGGCTCGATATGAATCACGACTATAAGCTACCCGAATTTGGTTAAACTGTACCGCAAACTGTGGGAGTAGTTAGGAATCTAAATCGAAGGGGACAGACACTCACACAACTACAGTTTTATATATATAGATATACATAGCGCAGTAGTGGTGAGATATGACAGCAAAGAAAAGCATACATTCACTCTCTGCATGCAATTAGACTCGGAAAGTTCGTGAGGAACCCATTGACCCAATTTGCTGACTTTTCCGATAGCACACAGGTGTCAATGAATGGTTGAATGACCAAATCCAAGCTTCTCTGCTAGTTCCTCAACAGTTACGATGATATTTTGTTCCACCAGGGTTTTCAGGATGTCCTTGTCGAGTTCTACAGATCTTTCAGGATGAGGCTCGTCTTCTAGGCTGTAGTTTATGGCTCGGGATTTCTGGAACCACCATTGACACTGCCTTACGCTTATTGTCCAATCCCCATATACTGCATTAATATTTCTTGTACTTTGCACACATTTATATTCTGTTATTCTTTTATATGTTTCAGCCTTGAGGTTGTGGCCATCCTGGATCATGTGTGTGTGTGTGTGTCTATCTGTCTGTCTGTCTGTATGTATATATGTATATGTATGTGTGTGAACAATAATATTTTCAACTGATGTGTTGCAAATGTATCTGATTGTTCTCAAGCTTCAATACTGTGTGTGTGTGTGTGTGTGTGTGTGTGTGTATGTATGTATATGTATGTATGTATGTATATGTGTGTATGTATGTATGTGTGTGTATGTATGTGTGTGTATGTGTGTGTGTGTGTGTGTGTGTGTATGTATGTATGTATGTATGTATGTATGTATGTATGTATGTATGTATGAGTGTATGTTTACTTTATTACTAATTACTCTCTTCCAAGAACATTTTCACTCACTCTTAGCTCTTAGCTTCCCATACATTTTACTCATGTATCTATCAGCGTCATAGACAGAATACTTTCACTTTAGTCTTCCTCAAATCACTGTCGCTATTTACTTTCATTTTATTCGTTGCCCACTGTGTGTGTGCGTTTGCGTGTGGTGTAAACCAGACTAAGAAAAGCATTTGACACACACACCAGAATGTGAGTTTTCTGTAAATTTTGCTTAACTGGAGTTTAAATTTTAAAAACTGGACCTGGCATGACGCGATGCATTGTACTCTCAAAAATGCTAGGTAAATTGTAATTGAAGAAATCCTATATTGTAGATTTCTATAACTCCCAAAGGGATGCAGATAAAATCTGCCTTTTATAATAAGAGATACAATAAATATAGATGTGAGTTCTATGCAAATCTGTAAGAGAACTTTTAACAGTATCCTTTATCTAGCTTCAATTAATAGTGTGTGGAGGAAGCGAGCAAGTAACCAAGAAGCCATGAGTATATGAATATATATATGTGTGTGTGTGTGTGTGTGTATAATGAGAGAGAACAGCTCACAAAGAGAGGAGGACAGTGGGGGACGCAGAGAAAAGACAGAGAATTAAACAGAGTGTAGAATGAAAGTGAAAGCAACGATAATTGAAGTGGCTGAGAGAACATCAACCATAATCGGCCCTTATTCAGTATTCTAGCAAGGTAGAATCGACACAGTTAAAGCACAACCATAAAATCTAACCTGGTATTGATGTCTTCGGGAAAAGTCTTTAGTCAGGCTTATACGTTAATTTGTTTTCTTCGATTCTAAGTTGAAAGTTTTCATTTATATGCTTCAGTATTTTCTTTCTTTTGCTTTCGTTTGTATTATTTTCCTTCTATCATGCATATTTCTCATTTTACCTCACATTTTGAGTTTTGTATTTACTTCGGTACATCATAGTCTTTAGATGCTTTCTTTATTCAACCGAGGCTCATAGTTGCAGAAACTTGGAAATATATGTTTCACATACATTCATACATACATACGTACATACATACATGCGTATAATTGTATACGTCTATACATGTAAATATAAGTATATATTATATAAATATACGTGTATAGATAAGTGCACATTATTATGCATATATCCTTCTGTATTTGTGTGTGTGTGTGTTTATAATATGGGTTAGTTATAAGTGTTCTCTATATAGAATACACTTCAAGGTGCTCAAGTTATTTGAACTTGAGCCGGGAGTTAGGTAAGTTAGGTAAGTCGATTTACACGGAATATTAAATATATTTAATAGAAAAAATGTACATGTGTATGGATATACAATAGTCCGACTTACAGAATATAAACAATATCAGGAGTTAAATATTTATCCTTGCTATTATGCAAAAGTGTCGTAAGTCCAAAACATTGATTTTTCAGAAAGCGAAGAAATAGTTTCACCATTCTATTTCTTTTTACATTAGCAACTGCTTCAGTTTAACAATAATACTTTGTTGGGTGCACAAAATCGTAACTCCATGAATGGATGATATTTTCTGTCAGAAATATTTTTGCAAAACATTTTGAAAAGTGCTAAACCGTTGTACTACACTCTGACAATTTTCATATCTTCGCATCTGAAGCAGCTGGAGATACGATAGTTTGACCAAAAGAACCGGCTGTTGGAAGCAAAATTAAATACTGAAAAAAAAAACCCCGCATTTGGCCAAATTTGGACATACCACAGTTTAAAATGATAGCAATGTTATATATATTACAAGTGTCACTATATGCGACTAGGGTGCTAGAAAGCTCCTACAATAAGAGCTAAACCGCTCTGATGCTGTAGTTAACGAACTGAGTGATTCTAGCACCCCCTCAGACTTCTTGACAATCTTGGAGATGTGGATTGTCCTACGCAGATCATTGTTTACAATAATGTCCAGTTCATGGCTGCTAGAAGACTTTATGAGAATGGTGTTGCTGAGAGAATATGCAAAGGCTGGATTTTCCCTACCAAAATGCATGTTCATGCACTTGCCCACACTTGGCTTGAGTTGCTAGTCAGAGACCCATTGCTGCATTATATACATATCTGATTGCAGAAAAGATCTATGGCGCAATGGATCTGATCTTTTTTATTTCGAGGTACAGCTTGATACCATCTGCATATTTCAGCTCTGTAACATTCCTCAAGTTTGCATCTATAACATTAATAAATGCAACAAACAGTAGGATTCCAAGAAGGAATCCCTGTGGCACACCAGATGTCACATAGTAGAGGGAAGAATGATATCATAGGATAGTAACTACCTCTTTCCGACCGAGAATGAAAGATTTCAGTCAGTTATAGAGATAATCTTTCACAGTCATTGCAGAAAAGTTTACCATAAGCCACTTGTGTGACACAGAGTTGAAAGCATTATCAAAATCAATATAAATAGCATCCACCCGTGAGCTTCCATCAGTAACTTGGGTGATGTCCTCAAGAAACTCGATGAGTTGACTACAGCAGCTGGAGTTAGGGCTAAAACCTAATTGTGATGATCAAATAAAGCTGTGAGAGATCCGAAATTTCAAGAATGTTTCTCTACACAGGACTCCATCAGTTTGGCGATGCAACCAGTAAGGCTGACTGGACAGTAGTTGTCAGGTGATGTGCGATCACATTTTTTGAACTTGGGAACGACACTGGCAATTTTCCAATGCTCTGAAGTGGCTCAGTTGTTAAGGCAGAAGTGAAAAAAAGGAAGAAAGCTGGTGCAATATGCGTGCAATATGTGTGTGTTTGTATGTATACATGTATATATATATATATATACATATATATATAGATATGGGCATAAGTATGCGTATATTCATATGTATATGTGTCTGTGTGTATAGATATATATGAATATCTATCTATCTACCTACGTACCTACCTACCTACCTATATACATATATGTGTGCGTAAATATATATATATATATATATATATATATAATATATATATATATATATATATATATATATACACACACATATATATATATATATACTGAGAGAGAGGTGGAAGGAGAGAGAGAGGAGGAAGAGATAGATAAATAAATAAATAGATGGATGGATAGATAAATAAATGAGTGTGTGTTTATTGATGCACACTCCGACACAGGGATGTACATGTACACTTCAAACACACACACGCGCACACAAATATAAACTTCCATACTTTTATATGCGTATCTATTTGTGTGTGCGTGTGTGCAAGTTTGTGTGTGTGCGTGTGTGTGTTATTTCAGTTTGTATTTGGAAATCCATTTATGCATTAGTCACTTCAGGGACCTCATTACAGAAAGTTCCAAAAGACAACATCCTTCGAACAATGCTTTCAATGGAATTGACCTCGAGGGAGTGTAAGTACTGCGGTATCTAAGTTAGACTCTGAAAGTTTACGAAAGTCTATCCTCAGAACTCGCTTGCTTCGAATTCGGCTATCTTTTAACAACTTTAAATCACTAATGTAAAAGTGTATGACATCAAAGTTCATCACAAGACAGACGTGCCACTTTTTTCCAACGAAAATTTAACTGGAGTTTATTTCCACCTGTCATTCCTGCAATAGTAGAGCTTTAATAGTGCCAATGCTTTCCTTCCTTCCGTCAAATAGCACACAAATGTGCAATTATATATTTTCCAATGATTAAAAGTTTGTGCATTCGCGTTTAAGTTGATGGCAGTTACAACGCCTTCCAGCTTTTATAATATATAAATCTTGAAAGTTTTGTGAACGCCTTGCCATACATATCTCTGATTTCAGCTGCTTTTCGTGTTCAGGAATCTCATACAGTTGAGTTACAGGAGTGATCTTAGGCATGAAAACTGTAATTAATAACGACGATCTATCTATTTGTCCTCAGTTGCATTTTCACCATCCTTCCTTACAGAAAAGTTCTTGTTAGGCATATGACAGTATCGTTGATATTTCATGTCCCTGCAAACAACATACATCATTCAGTATCTAGTTAGATTTTCGCAACCACCAACGCAAAGTAACAATGTAAGACTCCCCTCAACACACACACACACACACACCACCACCACCACCACCACCACCACCACCACCACCATCACACTGTATTTGGAATCAGAAATTATGCAAGATTTGTTTTGGCGATTTTAAAATGTATATTTGAAAATAATTTCGAGAAATCGATACCAGATTAAATATATTTATATATATATGATTTTAAAAAATAATGATTCGTATAACCGAATTCCTAAATCGTATTTAAGACATAGATTTTGATGATTTTAGAATTGTGATGAAAACTTCTATAGAATTAAGATCCCATTGCTATCACTAATGATGGACTAAAATATGGGTCTTAGTTGTTTATGGTTAGAAGCATAGGGGAATTAATTACATAGATAACATTGTAGAGCATGCATAAAAATAATTTATTGAGAAATAGAAAACCAACAGGTAAGCAAAACATCAACCTTTACAGATTAAGATTCAATATCTAGAGTAAATCACTACAGAAATATTAATGCTTTCTTCAGCAGTATGCATATCTCATAAGATGGCTTTGGTAGCATATTGCTTAGAGAAAACATTCTGAATGAATAAAAATACAACAGTGCTCTTAAATATACCTGAAATCTGATTAGAAACGTTTCTCTTTACTTCTTTATAATAGTTTCAAGCTTATTATTTCTCATATTTGAGATACGTACCTATGGTAATGTCATATAGTCTCTACGACGATAATCAGAAATAAGAAAGTGTTTCTATTGAAAAAGCTTACACAAAAATCTTGCCTTACAGTAACAACACAGAAAAAAAACACAGATCTGGGCACACAAAAACGAAACAAAATTAATCATGTTAATAAATATAAGTTAATTATATCTATCAACACAAATATAATGGTATAATTTAAAAGCGAATTGATAACATTACCAATGATATTGTACCACCATGGCCTTTAACAGATAAGTGACAGAAAAAAAAAATGTGACTTAGAATGCAGAAATGAAGAAACTGAAACACATTTTAGATACAATAATATACATTAAACTTTAATGTATAATGAATTTAGTGACAAAACTAATTGTGTTTAAAGAAAGCAACGCTGAATGTTGTGCCCTTCTTCGACATGCAAGAAAAAGCGGTATGTATGTATCTATCTATTTTTTCATTCCTTTATGTTTCCCATCATTCAGTTAGCTTCTATGTATAAGCATATGAAGGTCTCCATGTGTTTGAAGTGTGTGTCAGTGCTAGGTTAAATGTGTGTGTGAGAAGCAGTAGATACGCCTACGTACATGTTATATATTATGCAAAGCAATGAGTATATTCCTTTGCAATACGTGCATTGATCAACGAAGTCATATGTATATATATCTAGTTCCTTATACTCACACGCTGACACAAATATTCGTGTCCGTGTATATCCTAGTGAGTGCGTATGTTTTTATGAGTGTACATACTTATTTGTCAATATATATATACATGCACACACACGCACAAACACACACACATACACACACATATATATATGTATATGTACACACACGCACACACACGGATGTACAGATATGTACATGTACGTATAGGTATAATTATGTATACGTGAAAGTGTATTTCGAAAATTATGCATATATATTTGCATACATCCATACAGAGATAGGCTAATGTACGCAGATATGCTATAAATATATGAGGACGCTACTAAGTATGAATTTAAAATTTGTTATATATTTTATGTGTCTAAAATTTTAATCGACATTCGTTCCTGTTGAAAGCTTCCTAATGCCGTACTGGGAATTCTTCCGGCATTATACATTTGTCTTCTGCAGAAGATTTATTTCGATATTTCTAACATGCATGGAAATGTAACAGCGCTCTAGATGGCAGTAAGGGGCGAGATTGTGCTGGTTAGGGTTGGACCTATTGTCAAAGAGAACATGCACGAAGAAGTGTACAATATTTATAAGATACGAAGCTTCCACCATAAATCCATAACACAGGAAATGGTTGGACTGCTTCGTAAACACGCTGTTGTTCATTGAATGCATTGACTTCAATCGATAATTTTTAGTAGTGTGTTTGTGTGTGTGTGTCTATCAATATGTGGTTGCGTGTGTGTGTGTGTGTGTGTGTGTGTATGAGTATGCGGTTGCGTGTGTGTATGTGTGTGCCTTTAACTTTGAAATCTCAGATATCATGTATAGTAATTTCCCTTTCTCAACTATGTACAATATATTGAGACTGGAGTCCGTTCTTAGAATTGTTAGTTTGAATCTATTAAATGTGTCGAATATCTTACTGTTTATAAAATATTTCTCTTTTCTTCACACATCGTGCCATTCCATTCATTTCGCACGTCTCTCCCAGCCTCTATCTCCGTTTCTCTCAATCCTCTTCTCTTATTCTAATAGATACATTTATACTCACACATATCTATATATATTATACGTGTGTGTGTGTGTGTGTGTGTGTGTGTGTGTGTGTGTGTGTGTGTATGTTTATGTGTTTATCTTTGATTCTCTCGAAATCTTATTGGCTGCAGTGTTTAGATTGTGCCCAAGTTTGTGTACTGCCATCAAGAAGGTTGTTCTCTATATCGAACAAAATGCATTTTCTGGTACATACTTTATAAACAACATCATATAGGAAAGCAAATTTTACATTTGTTTAAAGTATACAACGGTTATAAAAAATGTGTGTGTGCGTGAGTGTATTTTTCTCTGTGGCCACGTGTTTATATATACGCGTGGATGCGTGCATGTGTCTAGATAGTGAAGAGATTTGTTTATAAGTGAAGAAGGGATACTAAACACATAGTATGTTTTCTATATTTTAGTACTGTATATGCCAAACTCATTGCCAAATTTTCATACAATTCAGAACCAGAAACAGTGGGATAACATTTATGCAAAATATATTAGTAAGCGCACCGAAATATGGTTAGTTATCGAGATTTACTAGATTGGTATTGATATCCTGTGTTCTTGCGCACTAATCAAATTTCTTCATTCCTTTTACATATTTCACATTTAGGCGCAAGAGAAGCTGTGTGGTAAGAAGTGTGTTTCCCAGTTACATGGTTCCAGGTTCAGTCCCACTGCGTGGCTCCTTGGCTAAGTGTTTCCTACTATATGACCGGGCCGACCAAAGCCTTGTGAGTGGATTTGATGGATAGCAACTAAAAGAACCCCGTCGAATATATATGTGTGGGTGTGTTTGTCGGCGTGTCTTTGTGTCAGTGTTTGTCCCCCACCACCGCGTGACTACCGGTGTTGGTGTATTGACGTCCCTGCAAAATAGAACGATGGAATAAGTACCTATCTTTAAAAAAATATATGCATCGAGACTGATTCAGTCGACTAAAAGTTCTTCTTCTAAAAGCGGTATTCCAGCATGGCCGCAGTTTAATGACTGAAACAAATAAAATATGAAAAATAGATAATATTCACTTTCTTTTCAGAGAAGCATAACCATCTCGTGTGAATGGCTATGTGATTATGAAGCATTTCTGAGGATTCTTCAATATTAGTACCTGGTCGATTAATCTTCATCATTCCTGGCTTCCACCCAGGCGGTTCAATTCCCGGCATGGGAACGCTAATTTTTTTGAATGGCGGTGCTCCAGCATGGTCATAACCTGAAGGTCATAACTTTGTCGTGCAAGTAGATGTATTATGGCAGGCAGCCAGAGACATCGTGGTTATACGTTCTTCTATACTTACACATATTCTGAAGTTACATTCTGTATTCTGCATTCTTAAATTTATTTTAGCGATTTCTGGAAGTCGACTTTGGATCTTGTACCAGAATAAAAATGCTTCAGTTTCAGGTTTGACTCCTATTCTTTTAAAAACATATTGCCGATCTTGTCTGCATGCCCTGAGCTCAACATTTCTGTTATTGACAATTTAATTTCCTTTTTGTTATTAAAATTGAAACATACTATACGATAGTCATATTATTCTCTTAAATTGTAACACGCTTGCATTTTCTGGTGCTGATTCAATCTGTGTTTTATATATGTTAGCTTCGTCGAAGACAGAAAACAGTTCTGTTCGTGTTTCGTAACTCCCTAATATTTTCTATTACTCTTTACTGGATATTTTTATGGTTGAGCATTTGATATTATATAATAGTTACTTCTTGCATAATGTTCATAACTCTTTCTATCGGTGGTAAATATAATCTTTCTATATCAGATTTTGGGTATATAAGATTGGTGGTATATTCTACGCTCACCATGCCATTAGTAAATTCTCCATAATTCCAAAGAGCGAGGGGATCTCGTTGGTTCACTTAATCTGCTCCCTGAAATTATATACAGCCATCTCGAAATGTAGTAACGTATTATAATACAATCTTAAACTGGATGTGCTTTACGCGATGAACAATGGTATAAACATGACTGGAACATGTTTAATCTGATTCATTCCAATGTAGATTGATTTGAGGTCAAAGCAAAAGCACCAACGTTTTCTTCAAACTTAATAAAGAATCTAGAAAATGTATAACCTAATGAAAATCTAATATACAAGCTGTTCTTACTATTTTTTTCTAACTTATTGCTTTCTTCTGCGCTTAATTATAAATGATAATAGCTAACAAAAGTTTAAAATTGAAACAAATTATAACATTGTTTCTAATTTTATTGTTTGTGCAAACATAATAACCAGTATTACGTCTGATACTAATACTTTTCTTTAAAATTATTCATCTAGTAGCTAATTCTTTTCCTTTAAAACCGTCAAGTCTGTTAGTTAAAACAGTTTTGTGTGTATGTGTGAGTGTACGTGGGTGTGTAAATATCGCTCCTCTTAAAATACTTTTGATATCACAAAAACATTTGAAGAAAGTGAGACGGCTGTAAATAAATGATGGTCTCACACGTATTGGTTTATATTGTGCTCATAGAGATTGACACTCGCCCTTTCTCAGAAATCCCGAGGGAAAGCCTAGCGGTCTAAGATGACGGCAAACAGCTGGGTAAGAAATGCAGTGATAATATGAGTACCAAAGTTGTACATCTCAGAAGATATATTTTCTGCACCAAAGGTTTCACTGCTTGTAAATTTAACCTTTTATGTAATTGGCTCAACTTCACAATGATGTTATTCTTAAATAGCTGCGAGAGGATAAGCATATGAAATTAAGAATCCATGTTGTGCCCTGAACCTTATAAAATTCCATGCGTACTGACAGTGCGACGTAGAGTCTAATGTGTGCAATCGCATTTGTGTAGGCAGTGGTAGAAGTCGTTGAGAAGGGATAAATGTCTGTTACGTGTTTGTTATTGATTCAGTTTTTGTAGTATTATAACACTGTTACAGTGTAGTCTATATCCAAACTCAAGGATATAAGAGTCTCAATACCCCCGCATGTTTGACACAGTCGTCAAATAGGGTTCAGTGGTAATTGTTGACGGACAGAAATTCTGAATTTGCGGAGTATAGACTGCCTGCGCTAGTAAATAGGCATACATACATACATAGTACATACATACATACATACATACATACATACATACACACATACATACATACATAGGTATATGTGCGTGCGTGTGTGTGTGTGTGCGAGTGTATGTATTTATATACATGTATATATATATGTTTATATATATATGTGCGTGTGTGTTTGTATACATATATATATGCGTATGTGTTTTTGTGTGTTTGTTTGTCTTTGTGTGTGCATACACAGATTATGTTAAAGACATGATTATATTCGGTATTCGGAGACTTAACTCAGTTCTACAGGGTTTTCAGATTTCTTTGCTCTTCCTTTATGGTTTATTTGAAGTAATAGCGTTCCGAAATCTATTATCGCTTCATCATGTCTGTCACATCCTTTGGCTAGCATTATTTTGATGTAGTCGAGTTATTACTGCGCTTTGTTGTAGACCGCAAAATATCATGGAAATACTATTGTAATTCCCGAAAATCAGCAACATTTGATTTCACTTTTAAAGAAAAAACTCAGTAAAAAATAGTGGTAATAGCTACAATGGAGTCTTTACTAAAAGTAAAATACTAACGAAAATTCAATATAGACATAACACTCAGGAAATAACCTTTAAAATATATCAAGTGTTAACTGTTAGCTGAATAATTTAAATGAAATAATTTCTTGCGCTGAGGCTTATATCAGTTATGATAGAACTCCCATGAAAGCTTGCGATCCATTAAATATATCGCGAACATATCATACGACTGTTGTGATTATATATAGAAATAAACATACATATACCATACATCTGACCATAATGGAGCATGACTCTCACTCTTGTAAAACTGTAAAGTTGTAAAAATTGCAAATAATAAAACAGGAAAATCAAACTAATTTGGAATTTCATTGATTAATATATTCTTCAGTACACAATCATACAAACTCGGATATATATATATATATATATATATATACACACATAAAATTAAAATACTGAGGGTAGAAATTGATATCAATCAATTAACATCAATTTAAACCAATGGTCTAGCATATTAAAAAAATCCGAAGATTTAAAAATTATATTACAGTTGATAAGAGTAATGACCACTAAAGTGGAATCCTATACACTAGACATCTATTTCTAGTTTATAGGAATCCACTTTAGTGGTCATATGCATATATATATACTTTTCAATCCTCATCCAAGAACTCACACCATGAATCACAACAGGGCACTACACAAACACAGGGATACAAGATAGCACCAGACATAACCAATAGTTATAAAAGTCATCAAAGAAGTTGATAAAGAAAGTGCAGTAGTCTTAATGGACACGGTATACTATATAACTCTAGTGTTATCCATATTAGAAGACACAACATACTATGAAAAGAGCCAACGCTACAGTCAGCAGAAAATAATGAGAAGCCCAAAAACTCTGATAAACCTATACCGAGAAGGCCTCACCGACAATGTTTACGAACATATGACTAATTTTGATGGGTTGTAGCTACTTCTATTTCTGGCTAACGATTAGTCCTCGTTGTATTTGTCGTATAGTTCCTCAGCGAGTCGTAATTTTCTAAAGAATTCCGCAACATCTTTCATTTCGTTGTAGTTGGACGTTGGGCGGAAGGAGTAAATTTGAGCCCTTTCGAGAGTATGTTGATTTTGTCTGGTGTTAGATCTTTGACAGTTATATTGATGACTTTTATAACTTTTGGTTTCTCCTCTATGTCTGGTGCTATCCCGTATCCCCGTGTTTGTGTAGTGCCCTGTTGTGATTCATGGTGTGGGTTCTTGGATGAAGATTGAGTAATTTATATATATATATATATATATATATATATATATATATGCATATATATGTGTGTATATATATATACATATATATATGTATATACACACACACACACACATATATATATATATATGTATATAAGTATATATATATATATATATATATATGTGTGTGTGTGTATATATATCTATATCTATATCTATCTGTCTATCCTATCAATTTTTACGGTATTCCTAAGATGCGAAAAGTGAAAAAATAAGTAACGCATGCTGAGGAGCCACAGACATAATAGTCAAGGTAACTCCACCTAATGACCTCAAATTAATTCATATTATATATCCCGATTTTCTTTGAATCGCTAACATGCCGGGGACAAAATGCTTAGTTCAAATTCCACCGAGGTCGACTTTGCCTTTCATCTTTTCGAGGTTGATAAAATAACTGAATTATGCACTGGGGTCGATATCATCTGCTAAAACCCTTCCACATAAATTGCAGGCCTTGTGCCAAAAATATTTGAGATCATCATTAAAGATGTTTCTGATTTAATAATAATTATTTATTTAGTAAGAAAGCCAGCAAAATGTGATCTTAGTAGTAGAATGGTGCCTTCCTTCACCTGTGCTTGAAGGAGAAAATTAATGTTGGCCTCAGTTGGAATTTTACTCAGAATGTAAAAGGCGGAAAGAAAATCCCATAAAGCATTTTTCCGCCGATCTATTTACTGTCATTTCGCAAATGATTGGTAAAATGTTGGAACGTGAGTGAATATGTGAAGGTGCATGTGTCAGTGTTTTTTAGAGCGACGGGTTCAAAAACATGAGGTAGTGATTTCGATTCCCGGACCGAGATGTGTGTTGTGTTCTTGAGCAAGTCACTTTCTTTCACGTTGCTCCAGTTCACTCACCTGTAGAAATAAATTGCCACGTCACTAGTGCCAAGCTGTATTAGCCTTTGCTTTTCCCTTGGATAATATCAGTGGCATGTAGAGGGGAGGCTGATATGCTTCGGCGACTGCTGGTCTTCCATAAATATCCTTGCCTTGATTTGTGCCTTGGAGGGGAAGTTTACCCTTTCACCCTGTAATACAAAAAAACGGGGGTATACAGCGATGTAAGGAATAGGAAATGAAACGTGTAAGAGTAGAGAAATATACAAGTATATGAATGGAAAATTTGACAAAAGTGATCGAAAGATATATTTGTTTCTAATTTCGGCAAAAGTCCAGTTATTTTAAGGAAGGCTTGTTTATCAGTTAAAGTACTTGAGTGCTATTTTATTTAATGACATTAGAAGTTGAAAGGCAAAGATTATCAAAAGTGCGATTTTTTCTTTATCTAGGAGGAAAGAATTCTGGACAAATACTGCAGGTAGTGCTGGAGCAATAATAAGGATTTCTTGTATAGTTATAAGGGCGGAAATCTGGGGGGGGGGTGAACAGCTCATTATAACTACATTAGTTGTCGATAGACTCTTCATTGTAGCAAGTCTGTTAAATGTTTATTATTGTTGCTACTACTACTACTACTACTACTACTACTACTACTACTACTACTACTACTACTATTATTATTAATATTATTATTATTATTATTATAATAATTATTATTATTATTATTATTGAGTGAGAGAGCAGCGCATGCCACCAAAGTAAC